>NW_008618210.1:0-20785 GCF_000691845.1 Merops nubicus
CTTACTGAAATCAAGATAAACCACATAGGACCGATCTACTTATTTCTACAAGGAAAAGAGGAAGCCAATCCTTTGATAGTTCATCTGGCAATGAAACATAACTAATGCAGTAAGGAGCCTCCAGTTTATTTAGGTACACAGTGTATACTTTGGCCTGATACAAAGTTAGAATGACTGCACGTCAACCTCAGTAAGATATTTGAAGCTATGCTAGTGTAAGATTGCAAGGCTTCTATCTTTTCCTATATCAAATAAATCAAGTTTTACATTCATAAGCTTGAGGTTTAACTACTTCTGCTTGAGATCTTAAAAAAAAACCAAAAGTCAGCATGCCCAAGAGCTTGAAGTATGGATGAAGGAGTTTCTACCTTGAAATGTTTTTAATTGTATAATGCATATATCAAAGATTGGCCACTAAAATAAGTTATTATTTTGTATGTTATCTAGCTTAAATCTACTGTCATTCAGTTCTGCAGCATTACCAAAAGTTTATATAACTCATTTCATAATTCTTACTGGAAATTTTTGGAAATATAACTTCTGGAATGTTTCCTGATTTTCCCAAAGACCTGAGAATGCTCCAGGAGGCAAAGGCAACCTTAAATTAAAAAGAGCAGAGAGAAGTAGTAAGAAAAACAGATATAACAAGTACAACACATGCTCTCCATTCATGCTTTATATTAAGATAAATAATAATTGGCTTTACAATCAGAAAACAGTTTATCTTAATGATCTGCTGATAATGGATCAAAAAGACCATACATTTCTGTGATCACATGCATATAGATCTGAACAGTATCCAGCCCATACCTTTTATATAACATAAGCATCTCTGACAGTCAGTAAAATAATGTTTGGTTTAGTAAACACTATACACCATACTATAAATATGTTATCAGCACTCAGGATTTCAACATTTCCAAGCATTAAGTATCTGTCAGAAATGTGTGCACATATGTCATGATACAGTCCACTTCATTATTCTAGGTGTCTCTCTAAAATACACATTCACACATGCACAGACATACGAATTATCAGACACACAGCTCTTGACACTTCAGTCATGAGAATCTGAATACAAATGCTTTTCTTTTTCATGTACACTGTGCATAATATCCTTGGAATTATTGATGGGGTTCTTTGAAAGTATACTGATAAAAGTCACCTCTAGAACTTTTTAAAATAACTAGAATTATATTTTTTAAAAAGCGAAGTTGTAAAATTCTGTATTGCTTTATTAGCTGAGTTTTCAATGCATACTATATGTCCAGTTCCTCAGTCAAGGATATTTTATTTTCTGCTCTGACAGTGTCCCTGTGACACCGGCAGGTAACATCTCCAGCAGTGAAACACGCCTCGCTAGCATAACGTACCGTTACAGCTCCCCCATGATGGTCAGGTCACAAGAACAGGTGCTACCAGCTCAGTTACCTGTACTTTTCTAACATTACGTTTACAAAAAGAAAAGTGTTATATTTATACATACACATACATATATACACACAAACACGTTTCTTTAAAAAATCTAAATATGGTATAAATAGTACAAGCTATGAAAAGGCTGTATTATCTAGTAACAACTCAAATCCATTATATTTCACAATCCCGGATTTTTTCAGCTTAATTCAGCTCAACTACCATAATAGAATACACCACTGAGTATTACTACTTTGAGGGTTCTGGCTCAACACATCCTATAAATTACACTCCCTGAAAGTATAGTTAAGGTAAGGCAAAAAATGCCAAGACACTTCCTAGGTAGTCACCCAGGCTTCAGGAGAGCATGTTGGGTCTTGCCCATCTGAAGGGAATTCACTGGCCTGTTCTAAGTCCTTCAAGCTTAGTAACCATCTTTGTGATACACAATCATGACCTATATTTTCCTTGAAAAAAATAAATTAGAAAGACAATATATTGGACTTGATGATCTTGGAGGTCCCTTCCAACCTAAATGATTCTATGATTCTATGATCCCAGTGTTTATTCATGTATGCGTTTAAAAGAAAAAATCTTGTTTAGATTTAAGAAAAACCACTAGAGAATGGTAGTTACCATGGTTGTTGCCTGGTTGCTAATAGCATAGCCATTCATAACAGATCATCACTGCAAATATTGCATTTAAATTTAACGGTCTGAAACTTCCTTGTGATGGGAGAGAAAGGACAATTTGTATCGACAGAGCCCTCAATAATTTTGCCACAGCTCTATTCAGTACTTTGCAGTTAGTCATTAAACAGAAAAAAAAAAAAAAAAAAATTTCTGAAATCAGAAAAGCATCTTCCTTTCTTTAACTATAATTGTTTAGAAATATAAAGAAACAAATGTGCAACGTATGATCAAAAATATAATCCCTGCTCCTGTAATTTGGTTTTATTTGGGTTGTTTGGGGTTTTTTGTTGTTTTTGTTTGTTTGTTTGTTTGTTTTTGGGGTTTTTTTGGGGTTTTTTTTGAGGTGTGAGGAACGGTGGAAGGTGTGGGAGTGTTTCCATTATGGTTGGTTTTCTAAAGGAAAACTGCATTGTACATATAAGTACAACCACAGTGCATATTTTCTAAGTCTATGGAAAGCAGACTCCTAAACTACTGGCTACCACAGGTATCTTTATAGCAAAATATAGACACAATCTGAAAACGTGCTTCCATAGCTGTCTGTAAAAGATTACTTGCAGTTAGGAGTCCGTTCCATCTACCAAGCAAAACCTGAATGTCATCTTCCATGGGTCCAACCTTCAGGCAAAATAATTCCCGAGCAATGGGCACATTGATACTTCCATGACCATACAGTTCTTAGCATTGTGACTGACTACAATTTCTAGGTGTTGTGCAAACACAAATAATTATTAAAATTAGAAAAGGTAGAATTCAGCTTGCCAGAACTAATTACGTGTACTGGAAAGTTGCCAAGGCATCAGAATTAAAACGCCCAGAGCCAAAAATAGCTCCATCCCACTGCTTTCAGTGTGAATGCTGCCATGTATTCCAAAGGGAGCAGAACTGGATCATAATTATGTGCAGAGAAAATGAGATAGTTAGAAAATAACAGCAATCTGAAATCAAACACCTCTTTCTTTCCTCAACTCCTCCACACAAAAAAAAAAAGTAACATTTTGAGATGTTTGTTTTGGGTCTGCTCTCCCTAGGGAACACAACACACACCTAAAAAAGTTCTGAAGTCTACCTGTACTTCAGTAAAACCTTCCACAACTCCTCCCCACAGCATTCTCATGGAAGAAAATGGCTGCTCACAGCTTGGACAGGCATATGCTCTGCTGGGTGAAACATTGGCTGGACAGCCTAAAGAGTGGTGGTGAGTGAAGCTAAACCCAGCTGGGGGACAGTCCTAAGTCCTGTTCCCCTGGGGTCTGTATTGGGGCCACTTCTGTCAATGACCTTGATGAGAAGGTTTGAGTGCATCCTCAGTAAGTCTGCAAATGACATCAAGTTGGGCAGGAGTGTTATCTGCTTGAGGGTAAGAAGGCTCTACAGAGGGACCTGGACAGGCTGGATTGATGGGCCAGGGCCAACTCCATGAGCTTCAACAAGGCCAAGTGCTGTGTGCTGCACTTGTGCCACAACAACCCGATGCAACGCTATAGGCTTGGGGAAGAGGGCTGGAAAGCTGCCCAGGGGAAAAGGACCCCGGGGTACTGATCAACAACCAGCTAAATATGAGCCAGCAGTGTGCCCAGGTGGCCAAGAAGGCCAACAGCATGCTGGTTTGTATCAGAAATAGTGTGGCCAGCAGGACTAGGGAAGTGATTGTCCCCCTCGGCAGCGGTGAAGCCTCACCTCCAGTACTGTGTTCAGTTTTGGGCACCTCAATACAAGGAAGGCACTGAGGTGCTGGAACAGATCCAGAGAAGGGCAACTAAGCTGGTGAAGTGTCTAGAGCACAAGTCTTTTGGGGAATGGCTGAGGGAACTCTCTCTCCAAATATCTGAAAGGATGCTGTAGAAAGGTGGGTGCCAGTCTCTTCTTCCAAGTAACAAGTGACAGGACAAGGGTAAACGGCCTCATCTTGCACCAGGCGAGGTTTAGGTCAAATACTAAGAAAAATTTCTTCACTGAAAGGGTTATCAAGCACTGGAACAGGCTGTCCAGGAAAGTGGTTGAATCACCATCACTGGATGTGTTTAAAAGTCATGTAGGTATGGTGCTTAGGGACAAGGTTTAGCAGTGGAACTGGCAGAGCTAGATTAATGGTTGGATGATCTTAAAGGCCTTTTCCAACCTAAATATAATTCTATATTTAAAAAAATGTCCCCTTTTTGTTCAAACACCAAATTGACACTCAAGGCCTTTTGAGGTTATTTTTATTAAGAGGATATATTGACCAAATAATGCCAGATATGCATAAGTAAGCATGACTACCCCCGACATGGTTCTGCTTTGCTTTCACAAGTGACAGGGCCACAAAAGATAGGAGGAAGGAGGTTCCTTCAACATCATTTCCACAATATAAAAAGCAGTTGATTTGCTTAGTTTCCCTTTGGGACATATTACCTGTATTTCTCTAGATATCTGTTAACTTCCCTCTCTCTCATCCTGCAAGCCAAGGCACAAACCAGGTACTGTTGGGCCTTTGCATCTGCTACCAGTTCAAAGATAAGCAGTCCCTCACATTGCCTTTGCTTTGATTTTTCATATGGTCATAACTCTAGTAGCATCTCCTACCTCATCATTGCTTCTTCCTTATGAAGAGGAAAATTGTAAGCTTCAGCAAATACAAATTCAAGACAAGCCTGCCAACTTTTTCTAAAAGATGAATGTGTTCCCAGCTATACTGGATCAGGCTAACTAAGTCAACTCATCCCTTTTAACTAGCAATGAACAGGCACAGTTTCCAACCCAAACTGAGGATCAACTAAAACTGAGCTGAATAATGAGAAAAGTTTACCTTTGGATTTCAAACCTCAAAAAAAGATTTACAGGTTTAAATTTTTATCTCACTTATACCTATTTTTCACCACTACAGCAACAGCAATACAAATGATGCTATTCTCTACTTATTCCAGTGAAATTAAGATGACAATTATAGAACTATAGGAATATAGATCCAGGCCCATTTCTCATTTCAAGGTTGAATACATTGAGAACAGCATCAAGAAAACTAGGTAAACTATGTAAATTAATGACATAAATTATATGGTTACATTTTAAGAGATAAGACAGTAATTGCATTATAAATTGGAGAAATGAAGACAGATTAGGTGAGCTTGGCAGCATCACAAAAAAAACTCCAAAGTACTTTCACACTGTTTTCTGCTAGATAATTTTAAAAGACAATCCTTATCTGTTTTTTAAGCATTGTTTCACTGTTCATTTATTTTTCAGAGAAGAGTGGCTAACCTTAGACTGAACTGACCATCTTTAGCTTAGCCCAAGAAAATCTGACTCCATGTGCTATGCCCTTTCAAGACGCCACTCATCAAAATGGTGGAACATTCCTTGTTGATGGAACAATGCAATTACAGACACAGTACTTGTAATATAATTTACAGAAAAAAAGCAGATTTCTGAAAGTACAAATGAAAGTCAAAACCTCTTAGAGGTGCTATCTTGCTGAGCCTCAGAAAAGATCCTTTTATTTTATAGTAGACAATGGTACTCGCAGACTGTTCATTACAGCCAGACAAAGCAAGTATAAGCCATTCTTAAATGAGTTTGGGCTTTTGAATGCAGCTAAATCATCTTGACTGGCAGCTATATTATTACTCAGCATTTATGCAGTGCTGTGCATAAACTTCACTCTTAAATTTTTGATTGCAAGTTCAAAAACCATCTGGAATCTAGAAGCTTTTTCAGACATATAGCAGCACCAGAAAAAGAGTGGAGAAGGGGCAAGAGAAGACACAGCACCTTGAACATTCACAAGTCTGCATTAAATATTCCTTTAACTAGCTGAAAGAGGTCACAAAAGTTGTTGGTTTCAGTGTGAATTTTGCAGGAAAAAAAACCCTGTAGTTTAGTTGGTAACAGAGAAAGCACCAAAAAATAGTGAAAGTGCTTGGAGGAGGTTAAAAGTAAAGACAGTTCGAATGCTACTCACATGTACTCAGCCAGAAATCTGCAAGAAAACCCACCTTTGGCCAAACTGTTTCCATATTTACAATCTAACTCACACTAAAGTGAAAAGGCAAAGCTGATAAAAGAAAACATGTGGGAGGCTGTCAGGGAAAGAAACCCTTAGCACAGATACATCATGATCACCTAATCTGACCTCCTATGTAACATAGTTTAAAGGATGTAATCTACTGAATCCTGACGCAATCCCGTAACTTTTGGTTAAATGCCAGCGTGCCTTTAAGATAGATACCAGGTTTGACCTGTAGGTGTCGAAGAAAACCACCATACTCCCAAGAATTTGTTCCAGTGTTTTAATATTTTCACTGTGAAAATGATGTGGTTTACTTCTCATCTGACTATATCTAGCTTCAGCTTCCAACCTCTTTATGCCAGATGAAACAGCCTTTTCAGTTTCCCCACCAAATCATACGGAATCCTCCTGCCTGCTCAGTCAGGCTCAGCATAGCTGCTTACTAGCAGCTACGTTTCATTCAAAGATCTTGTGTATTCAGAAGTTTATCCACTATAGCATAAAAAGCTCCTTTGAAAGTCACTGCTTTCTAGGGTACAGTCCTTCATCTTATAAATCTAGCAGATTTTCACTGTTCCTAGCTGCATGACCTTTACTTGCCAGAATGTATTGCAAGTGATCTATGCAGGATAACACACCCTTGCTTTACACAATTCTACAAGCAACACTTTTCTCCCTTCAGCAGTCTTCCTTGAGGCCAAACCACTCACAGCAGTCTGCAACATGTTGTCTGTTGAGTTGCCTTTAGTTTTCTGCTACCTTATGTAATTTTTGGAAATTTTATTTAAAAAAAAAAAAATTATAGGAAAACATTAAACCACTTCATTAATGGCAAAGCACATCATTACAATGACAAAAAAATAAAACGAACTCAAGAAATAGAGACATAGCTTAATCCCCTTCAGACACTCTAGAACGAGACAGAAGTTTCTTAACATGTCTAAGTACTTGAATTTTGGGGATTACTACATTCACAGGAGGAAATTTCAGAATATTGAGTATTGTTTTTTATGATTTGCTTCCAAAATCCTGTCACACTTCTATTCACTTAACTTGAAATCTGAAATGATGAAAAGCTGTAAATTTATCATGACCCTTTCTTTATAAAACCTTGTGAATAAACACTATTTTTCAATACTTTATACTCTTACAGCACAGTACATCAAGTTTTGCATGATTTTACTCTACCTAATGGAGTGAGTCATCATTTGAATAATTTTAACTATGGACAGAACATTGTAACTTTCATTCCTCGTCCTCCACTGATGTCAAATTCCTTAAAAAAACCTTCACAACATTAATTGTCTGCAGAGCTTCTCACACAGTCACTATTCTTAAATGCAATTTAACCAATGCAACCAAAGCATTTTGGAATCACTGCATAACGTCAATACATTGTCTCGCCTCTTTCTGAAAACGGAACTGAGAAATCCATGAGATCCTATGTAGCAGATTATCCTGTAACCTCCATTATCTAAGCACAAAATTAACTACACAAGCACTAGAGGAAAGGTAACTAGGATGTACCAGGAAATTTACTGGCAGCCATTACTCTGTGGGTAGAATGAGTATATGGCGAATGTAGTCCTCTTGCTGTTGTGAGTGAACACAAAGAACAATGCTAGCCAATGAGACACTGCTGACACCTGCTTCTTAAAACATAATAGGTCTGGGATCTTGATAATGTGCAAGAGCAAAAGTGAGTTTCCCACTGCAAAGGAATTTAAATGGGATTTCTCTTTCCTAATGTTCCTTATGAGAACAGACAACTTTAAAAATTCTCAAGGCTAATCATGATGACATATACACACATCCACACACTGTCAAGCATGTATTAATTACAGACAGGTCAGAATAATGCAAGCAGAAGTGTGTCACTAACTCAGACTGGTCTTGCTAATGGAAATGGAGGTCATTGCTGCTACCATTTTCACTTCAGAATAAATCCTTGGTTAATTATCTTTCATGTTCAAAGACTATAGCTCAAAAAAAAAAAAAAAAATCTAAAAGCAATTCATACAAGCCCACCCTCATTAGTTGCAGTCATCTTCATTTTCTCTTGCCCTTTCATGAGACTGTGACACTGCATTTGATTACTTCATCCTGAAAGACTTATAAAGTCAAAAAAGATTATTGCATCGTCCAGATAAATTAGCCTGTAAGAGACTTCTTGTCAGCAAAAATATTTCCAAAGGGCACACATGATAGTTGCATAAAAAAAAAACAAACAAACAAAAAACAGGTATCAGTTGGCAGATGAGTAAAGAAAAGAATACACTTGGGGCAGAAAGAGGGAGTGTACAGGCGTGAGAATTATGCTCCTAAACTACTTGACTCCAGCAGGATAAAAATAATTTAAAACTGTATATTTTAAATACTATACTTATGAGCACTGCAGGTCTCAAGCAGCGCCCAATCTTTAGCAGGAGTTAGACTGGGATAAAAATAACCAAGAGCAGCAGCATGCCACTTCTGCACAGCTGGTATTGTAGGCAGTGTGTGGCCATTCTCCTCTCCAAGAGATACTGAAAAAATATATCTCAATCCATGTATGCTGCAGATAAAGTAAATACCTGTGGTTTTTTTCTAAAATGATACACCATATTTTGCTTCTGAGTGCATGACAGAGTAATAGTTGAAACTGACTCCCCCATTTTCTTCCACCTGTATGGGGACATGTCCCTGGGGTGACAAAATCATGGCCAGTAACAAGTATCATCCTCACTATTTTTAAGTGGGGATCTGTACATCTAGAAGCCCGATGAAGAGAGGAAGAGAAGAAAGGCTTCTCTGCAGGAGGGCTTTATGAAAACTAACCCTAATCAAAAATTGAAAAAAAGAAAATGTACAGCTAAATACCTGCTTAGCTGAATGAAGCAGTAGACAGAAAATGTGATGCCTTAACCTAACAGCCACAGATTTCTAGGACCAAAAAAAGCCAACTAAATACTGCAGCAAATTTTCACTTAACAGAATGAAACCTGGAATAAAATGTTAAGACTGTGAACCATAATAGCCTAAAACTAACTGCTATGAACGGTCTACAGATTGAAATGTTGGAAGCATCAAAATATCCACAACTAGATAAAAAAGCCTAAAAAGGCTTTTAAAAGCTCATCAATACCTTTTCCTTGTTTCATTTGGTTTGGGTGGGGTTTTTTTGTTAGGCTGCAGTATGAATTTTAAGAGCCTACTGTCTAAAAAGATTATCAGAAAAAAGGCTGGAAGAGGAAGAGGGGTGATAGTCAACCTGTCTCAGAATTGGTTTCTCATCAACTTTATTAATGATGCAATTTCATTTCTTTGCCCCATACTCTCCTCCCTACTTCAGAATGGACATTACAATGCATACAAACATGCAAAATAATAGTGTTCTTGTACCATTATTCTCTTGAGTGATCCAATGCAAAAACACCAGAGCAAAACAAAAATCCCCCTCCAATTTCCCCTACCAGTTTATTTTACTGCAGCACAAGTCAAGATAAAAAAAATAAACCACCACCACAACAAAATAAATCAATATATAAACACATCTGTAATCCCTTAAGATAGATGTCTAAAAGTGGGGCCACACTAGGGAAGATAAATTCTGGCTTTAGGAGTTTGACAGCCCCAAACAGGATCTTCTAATACGGCAATATCCACTCCTGACAGGCACTTAAAGATAAAGATAGTAATGACTCAGGAATGTATGCACACATCTACCAACATTACCTGTTAGTAGATATAATTCAGCTTGTTTGGCAGAGTGCTAAGGAAGGAGTTCACTTTGCTTCACTTTTGGTAGATGACACTAAGCAGCTACCCTAAGCTACCTGTGCCACCCCTGCAGTCAGTGGAGAGACATGAGCACATCTCCTGGGCAATTTATTCCATCCTCGCTGAATGACCAAGACAGCTAGGATCAATTTTCTTGCAAAATAGCTTTCTCCACTGATTACAAGCTTATGTTTTATTATGGTATCAGGCACTAGAGGTGAGAGCTTCAAAAGACAGTTCTCCATTCTGACCTGCAAACCACAGGCTATTAAAGGCTGGAGCAATTTTAATTATTCATACTTAGAAATGCACAATCTTACGTGTGTCACAGGAAAACTATGTCTAAATGAGTTTGCTGCTTTAAGGGAGATCACGTGTACACTTATACACATACCTGTGTGTCCCTATGGCTTAGCCTAAGATGCTGAAAATAAGGCAGAATAGACTTCATCCTGAAAACAGACATCCGTGTCACAGAGCGCAGTACCTTAACGCGATACTATCTCAGTCTCCATAGAGGTATAGTTACCTCATATCACTAGCAAGCTGAGCAGAAAACCTCCACACCTCAACAACTCCCATTCCCAAGCAAGCACTACGCAGGCAGCCAGCCCACAATTTTTAGCACTTCATGTCTGCAGCACGCTCCAGTGCCTGCAGCTATTATGCGTTTCATCTCCAGCTCACGTGGCCACTGCCTCAACCCTCAGCTAACTTCTCTCTTTAAAACCTCATCAAAATCAGTACATCTGTCCCATCGCTGCAGCTTTTGACAGAATTTCAGTTCACTGAAGGCTAATGCTAATCTTTATAAGGCCTGGCATTCATCTAAGCAAGCAGTGAAGACTGATTTACCTCAATTCTCCTAAATTTCACCACAGAAGTGGATAAATGCATTTCTTTTGGGAGTTGTATTTGCTGGCAGTTAGGAGGTGTTCAGAACTGAAGTATTTTCTGTGACTGAAAACAAAGACTACAACTAACATGTTAATCACAAAGTAGGTATCTGTCTGAGAAAAATGACATTTGCCTAAAAGCCTGTGAAACATCCAGAATCCAAACCTGGCATGGGCTCTGGGAAGCAGTAGCCTGTCTAGATTGAAGCGATCCAAAACAAATCCAGGCTGCATGGAATATGGATTCAGAGCAGTCCTGAGGAGAAAGACTTTGGGGAGCTGGCCAAAAAGATCACCAGAGGGCTGGAACACCTTTCCTACGAGGACAGGCTGAGAAAGTTGGGGTTGTTTAGCCTGAAGAAGAGAAGGCTCAAGGGAGACCTTATTGTGGCCTTCCAGTATCTGAAGGGGGCTTGCAAAAATGCTGGGGAGGGACTGCTAACAAGGGTTTGTAGTGACAGGACAAGGACCTCTTCACTATGAGAGTGGTGAGACACTGGAACAGGTTGCCCAGGGAAGCTGTGGATGCCCTATCACTGGAGGTGTTCAAGACCAGGTTGGATGGGGCTTTGAGCAACCTGGTCTAAAGGGAGGTGTCCATGCCCATGTAGAGGGGGTTGGAACTAGGTACTTTCCAACCCAAACCATACTATGAATCCATGATTCTATCAAGCTTTACAGAAGCAGGGAAAGGTTCTGGCCACAGTGAAATGGCAGAAGGTAAGATAAGAGAAATATAACTGATGTTCACAGTGTTATCTAAACAGAGTCCTCTTCATCTAAGAATAGGTGCTATGAAAGGTGTACTTTCAGAAAGAATATTAAAACTTATGGAACTCATCTGACAAGAGTCTGGTAAATGGTCCTAAACATTAACTACATAATGCACAGCAGGGCTTCTTTCTTTTTCTTTGCTGGCATCTTTTCCTATATGTATTTTGCCCAAGCCCTACCACAACTAAAAGCACACACAGAGACATCTTGCTGTTTGTACAGAAAACAGAAAATACACGTTCCCCTTTTAAGAATGTGCATCAGTTGGGATTAGGAGATAGTAAAAGAGGAAGCAGCATCACACCTGTAAATCAAAGCATGTCAATCTGCACTGCTCTACTATTTCACTAAACCTAAAGATAAAATAGTGAAAGAGAATGATTCAGTATCTTGCTCATATATCACAACAGGAATGCTTCATCGTGGACCAACAGGCTGGCAATTAAGAAAATGGTAAACCTTCCTTTACTCCAAGAAGGAGAGGAAAAAAAAAAACAAAAACAAAACAGCAGCAATCCATACTCATTCATTCACACAATTTCATCTGCAACTTTTCAACATTAATGGACATATCTAGCTCTGGCAGTCTGGTATCAATATCAGAAACAGCCATGCTTTCCAACCCACATTACTTCAATTATTGTGGTTTTTTTATGTAGATAAATTGCAGTCAACAAACAATCAAGCCATGTAGGAAGCTTCTCTTAACTGTAAAATACTTGGTTTGCTTACTTTACCACAATATTTCCCAAAGTCTTTGCCTTCACTGGTTCCTTATTTTCATCCAGAATCTTCACTGTAAAAAAGTAACATAGGAAGAGAACTCCTGTTAAGTAGTGTATTTTTAGGTGGGGAGTGTCTTTTTTCACAGGTATCAACATATGTCACACTTCAGAATAGCAATACACCAATCAACAAAAGGAGCTAAGTAATTTAGGAGTGCCAAACGGAATAATCTCATGACTTTATTAACATTCAGCCTCAAGTGCAAAAAGTCTTAAATAATACTTGTGCTTTGGAAACAAAAACGGCACCAAGTCCAGAAGTGAAAAACATAGAACTGAAAATTAAAAGACAACTTCACACTGGAAATTCTAAATTTCCAAATAGCAAAGGACACTTCAGATACATGTTCAATACAAGAAAAAGTGTGCAGGTAACATGCGTAAAAAGTAACAACTATGATTACTGGAGGATAACTCTGTTAATGTGAGAAGTAGTATTAGCAATAAGTAAGTATGTTTGGTTTTCAAAGGCTCCCTAGAGACCCAGAAAGACGCTCCCAACTCACAAGGCTTATTCTAGTCTAACACAAGCAGGTAAAATAACTCATAAGCTTCTCAAACCCACACAGCAAGGTAGTGCTAGAGTACAGCAAGGAATCCAGACCTCCCAACAGAAGTCTTTTCCCTGGATGACAGTGGCCCATCACCTTCAATGAAAACACCATACCCTGGTACTGAGGTTTCTGAGGTAAAACTCCTGAAATAGCCTCTTCCATGCAGTCATCTGGGTAATCCACTACAACCACCCATTCCATCTGAAGGTGTGGCTATAAGGAAGGAATGACAGATAACAACTTGCCCTGTGATAAATGGAATTAAGCTAAACGAAATGACTAAACCATGGAAAAACAGGTAGGGAAGGGTTTGACAGACTGGGCTGACAGGGATTTAAAAACATGTTTTTTGAAGCCTGCTCAAGCAAAGAAAGTTACGTACAGACAGTTCTAAATTACTACAAATACTCTTACATACTGTATTAAAAAGTTCCAGAGGAAATGCGGAAAAGAGGATGACAGACTGATGACTAAAACCCTGCTAAGACTCTTAAGAGTAAGAGCACATCCTATCTGTCCAAAGAATGCCAACATCTGTAATTTACTATTTCTGGCTGAAGCCACTCTGTCAAAGAGGATGGTAATTTGTAAGTAACTGAAGAGCCTGCTGAAAGCAACGGCTAAGTACACTGACACAAGCAAGTACACAAGGCCAGTTTTACAAATCAGTGACTGCGAGTAATTGGGGTAGGAAATCAAAAGGATGAATGGACACAGAAGACACTTATGAAAAATAGCATAAATACAACCCATTTATCACCTGTATGCACATCTTTTTTTCTTATATATTTTCAGATGATGTAAAAACATATTAAGAATGTAGTATCATTAGATTTGGAGAATTCAGGCTCAGAACACACAGTGAAAAAGACCCACTCACATCTTGCTTTGGGTGCCTCCTTTCCTTTTTTTTTTTCCTATTTATATAATCATAGAAACATAAGCTATCATGTTGAAAGGGACCTCAAGGATCATCCGGTCCAGCCTTTCTTGGGAAAAACACAGTCCAGATAAGATGGTCCAGCACCCTGTCCAGTTGAATCTTAAAACTGTCCAATGTTGGAGAATCCATCACTTCCCTGGGGAGATTATTCCAATGGCTGATTGTTCTTATTGTGAAAATTTTTCCTCTTTGTCCAATTGCAATCTCCCCAGGATAAACTTGTACCCATTACCGCTCATCTTTTCCACATCACTACTTGTAAGAAGTGTACTTCCTCCTTGAAAACAGTGTATTTCCACCCAAGAATACTGAAGGAGCTGGCAGAAATGGTCACCAAGCCACTTTCCATCATTTATGAGCAGTTCTGGCTAACCAGGGAGGTTTCCATTGATTGAAGGTTAGCAAATGTGATGCTAATCTACAAGAAGGGCCAGAAGTAGGATCCATGGCACTACAGGCCTGTCAGTCTGGTCTGACCTTGATGCTGGGGAAGGTTATAGTGCAGGTCATCTTGAATGCCATCACACAGTGCATACAGGGCGATCAGGCTCAGTCAGCACAGGTTCATGAAAGGCAGGTCCTGCTTGATTTACCTGATCTCCTCCTATGACAACGTGACCTGCTTAGCGGATGATGGACAGGCTGTGGATGTTGTTTATCTGGACTGCAGTAAAGCTTTTGACATTGTTTCCCACAGCATTCTCCTGGAGGAACGGGCTGCTCATGGCTTGGATGGGCGTATGCTTCACTGGATAAAAAAATTGGCTGGATGGCCAGGCTCAAAGAGTGGTGGTGAATAGGGTCAAATCCAGCTGATGGCCAGTCATAAGTGGTGCTCCCCAGGGCTCAGTACTGGTGCCTGATCTCTTTAATACCTTTATCAACAGTCTGGATGAGAGGACTGAGAACACCTTCAGTAAGTTTGTGGATGACAACAATTTGGGCAGGAGTGTTGATTTTGGACAGGCTTAATCAATGTATCGAGGCCAGTGGTGTGAGCTCCAACAGGGCCAAGTGCTGGGTCCTGCACTTAGGTCACAACAACCCCAGGCAACACTACAGGCTTAGGGAAGAGTGGCTGGAAATCTGCCTGTCAGAAAAGGACCTGAAGGTACTGATTGACAATCAGCTAAATATGAGCCATCAGTGTACCCAGGTGGCCAAGGCAGCCAACAGCATGCAGAATTAATATGTCCACCAGGATTAGGGAAGTGATTGTCCTCCTCTGCTTTGCATTGCTAAGGCTGCACCTCAAATACTGTGTTCAGCTTTGGACACCTCAGTACATGAAGAATACTGAGGTGCTAGAGCATGTCTATAGAAGGGCAACAAAGCTGGTGAGGGGTCTAGAGAACAAGACTTATGAGGAGCAGCTGAGGGAACTGGCGTTGTTTAACCTGGAGAAAAGGAGGCTCAGGGAGATCTTATCACTCTATACAACTACCTGAAAGGAGGTTGCAGCAAGGCGGGGGTCAGTCTCTTCTCCCAAGTAACAAGTGATAGAACAAGAAAAAAATGGCCTCAAGTTGGCCCCAAGGAAGGTTTAGATTGGATAATAGTAAACATTACTTCACCGAAAGGGTTGTAAAGCATTGGAACAAGGTGCCCTGGGAAGTGGTGGAGTCACCATCCCTGGAGGTATTTAAAAGATTAGTAGATGTGGCACATAAGAACGTGGTTTAGTGGTGGACTTGGTAGTGCTAGCTTAATGGCTGGACTTGATCTTAAATATCTCTTCCAACCAAAATGATTCTATGATTCCATTTCAATGTACAAAGACTTGGGAAAAGGAACTCACTTAATTCTTCAAAATGTGGGACTTGCTTCATCCTGAAAACAATGTAATGAAATTATCTGGAATGGGTTCAAGCATATGAAAGGGAAAGGACAATATAATGTCTGATTCAAGGCAAAAGAGCTAGAAATTTTGGTAACTTGATTCACTTTTAAAGTCAATTTGTGTCACTGCACTTTGATATCATAGCCAAGCACCACCTTTATTCTTTATATTCTAAACAAATCAGCAAAGAAATCCGTTTATTCTTGCAAATTTGTGACAGGAAAGAATTCGTCTGTGTTTAGAAATAATCTGGCTGCATTTAAAAAAAAAAAGATAGATTTTGTAACTTTCTATTTATATTGCAGTATTAATACAATATAACTTTAACAAGCTCCCAAACCAATAACGGTTGCATGTATAATCTACAAATACAGAATCTACCTTCTAGATAGAATAAGGATCCCTCCTAATTAGTGTAGTAACAACAGAAAAACGTGAATACAGAAGTAGGTGACAGCAAGGCAGCTGTCAGTACAGAGCAATTTCAGGATCCACTATTTATGAATGGCTGCATTACAGGACATAATTGGCCTCAAACCAAAGACTAGAAGAGGTAATGTTCTTCTATAAACCTTTCATGAATTCTAGTGCTCATTTTATGTTTCCCTTTAAAGGCATGCTAAAGACATTTCTTTCATTCTATTTGAAGAAATTCCTCACTTACACTAGACCAAATGTTCAAAAAAATTCATAGGAAATTTGTATATTCCTGATACTCAGACTTTTTTCTGGGCCTGACTATCATCTGATAGCATGTGTGATACAATTATATAACTCACTCTTCCCTATTTATTATAGCTCTGGACAAACTTAATATCTTTGTTTTAATGTTGTTTTTAAGCTATTGCTTGTATTCATGCTTTAACTGTAAATGCCAAAACTCTGAGCTACTGAAAATGTTTATTTTTCTTAATGTTCACTTCCACTCGTATGTATTGGAAGAAACAACAGCTTAGCTCTTTCTGCTCAATGACGTGAATACTTTTCCTGAGGATGGTTTGCTCTTTAATGTAATTATTTTTCAGACTTGAAGAAGTTCTTGAAAAATGTTAAAATTAAGGTTCCCTGGTATTAAATATTTTTGCATTCTTATTCCTGTGGCTGCACCCTCTGCATGCAAATACCTTCCAGACAATGAGTGCTCATCCTTCTAATGCTGCTCCATAGCCTACTGTTTCTCCCATCTGGAAATAAAAATGTTCCACAAGTACTGGAAGATAACGTGCTTAACAACTCTCTCATACATAAGCCCATATACCTGCACAAAAAGGCAGAAAACAGACTTTGTTTTCTTTAGAAAAGTATGATATGAATGTAAAGAGAAGATTTATATCCTTGCCAAGCTGCTTGTTAGCTCATTATGACATATTTGTTGAAGACACAGACCTCAGCAAGAGTTTTCTTTATGCACTTCAGAGTACTTCTCATATAAAGTTGCAGGGCCAAAAGGAAATCTAATCAGTGACTCTGAGACATGATTATTCAATGTACATCTCCCAATCCAAAACTATTTAGGCTTTAAGAACTGAAAACGCAGGCATAACAGAACCCTCAAAGTGGAATTTATAGCAGCTTTTTGCCTAGTTTTCATTTCCTCTTTTGCTGATATTTACTACTAACTTTTTTCTTCCTGATTTGCCAATACTAATTTTACTGCTGCTCTCATTTAAAACAGTGTACAACTACAGATAAAGACTTAAAGCACAGTATTTTTTGTGTATCATTGTTATACCCATTGTAGATGTGCTAACCCTTTCATATAATAAAGGTAGGAGTAGTTGATCAAGTTTCCTGAACATAACACTGAATTTCTTAATCACATTCCACAACAAGCAAAAAATGCAGAGCTTCCTGTTACAGAAGTGAGGAAAATGTGTCAAGACTGAAATTTGTTTTTGCTATGAGCTAGATAAATTAAAGAGTACTTACTCAGGAATATTGCAATAGCCTTTTCCAGTAGTATGTTTAGCACAGTCTTACCATTGTATCCTGGCACTGGTTTTCCTGCCTGTCCAGGTGGAGGTGTTGTGGAGTTCCCCAAACCAATACAGGAAGCAGTAATTGCAGAACCAGATTCTGTTAAGAGAACACAAATATTGTCAGTTAAGATTGTTCTTACTGTCATTAAGTATTCATTGGTTCTAAGTTTTGCTTCTACTCAACATATCAAAAAACCAAAACAAAAACCCCAGACAAGCAATGGAAGATTTAGAATTCAGGAGCCTTTACGTATTATATAATGAATGTAAATTCATCACAGAAATATGCATTCTTCAAAAGGGAACTTTTTGCATTCCACAGAAGACTGTCAGAAATAAACACCTTCTGCATTACACTTGTAGTTTATTTTGCCTGCAGCAAAGCCAAGATAGAAATACTGTGTACGATGGATGTACTTCAAGGATTATTTAATGAGTCAATGTCCTTGGGAAGAATAAGTTCCAGGAAAAAAACATCAATCCATTCTTGGCTGATGATCTTATCCCTGGTAAAGCACTATCAAAGTGTTGTTCTATTTTTGGAGCTACACATTCAGAGGTTTGGAAGTGAACAAACAGCAAATCTTGTCCATGGCAATAACGGTTATGAAGATCAGGTAAGAGGTAGTGCCTAACAAAATTTACTGTAAATAAATCCATAATATCTCTTCTATAATCCTGGAGATCTCACTAGTGCTTCTTGGTGAGAACCATTTCAGATAATGAAAAGGCTCAAAAAGAAAGAGGCTAGACAAGTCAGACCTAAATTTTCACTGTTGCCAAAATAAACTCAAAAGGAACAATCTAAGGGATAGGAATCAAACTGCTGGAAGATGTTGCAATCATAATTCAGATGTTTTCTCCTCCTTCACCTACAACATTGAAGTTTTACTAACCACAGGATTTTGGAGTGTTGTTTTGGGTTTTTTGTTTTGGTTTTGAAGAGGAGTGGATGGCTAGGAGGGGAAGATGTCAGAAGACAAATATAACTTGGTTTATTAATCTTGGTAACATCTTCATCTAACTGATGACAGAAGAATACTGGTACTGTGTGCCTTTGCTGCCTGCACAGAGCTCACAGAAGGCAGGTCTGGTGTCTCCTCTGAAGCTCTGGTGTAAAATAGCTTGTTCAGAGCTTCCAAATGATTTATCAAGAATAACCCCTGTAATGCCTACGCCTTCCTAATTATCCCCACAGCTAAGCAGCTAGAAATTCTTCTCTTCTCACCTTCCTCTTTTTCTTAAGAAAGCTCAATTCCACATAACATTTTTATACTACAAGAGTAGTTATTATAAAAGAGAAATAAAATCTACTATCGTATAACAGAGGCTGTTTGGAAAAAGACCGAGTTGTTCATCTCTCTTCTCCTCCAAGAAAAAATCTATAGAAATGACTTCTAAATGCTGCTGTAATTCTAAGCCACAGAGCAGGCTAGTTGCAAATATTAGCACGAACTTTTTATGAGACTTACTTAAAAATCATGACTTTATCATTCTGGAAATGTTCCAAGTGTCAGGTCACTTGGCCTGGAATTCAGAGTCCAGGTCACCCTCAAGCATCAGTACAACAAAACAGGTATGTCTTCAGCTCTGTATTTATGCATGATCAGTATGGCCAAAACTATTTTCAGTTCTCTTGCATTAGGAAATTACAGTTGTTTTTGCTGTGAATTTTCCCAGCCTCCATAGCATTCATCTGCCACTTCAAGAAGCTGTTAAATGACTATTCAAGTGCTAAAAAAATCAAGAACAAAATTATAGAAGCAGGTGGTGGTTTGACATTAGGTATAAGTAGCTGAAAGTCAGCATTAACACAGCACACTTCAACTAGGGTCCAGCTCCAGCTGTGGGACACAATGAGAATTATCAACCCTCAATGCTAATAAAGACAGGCTAAAATGTTTTCTTTGTCGTTTCCCCACCTCTCCCTGTTCATTCATCCACATAAGACACATTTCCCCACACAATGGCAGATCCTGATCTTTCCTCCAACAAGCAGAACACTCAAGCTCCAACTACAGTGGTTAAACAATAACAAAATGGTCTAACATACCCCATCTGGGATCACACTGAAAGGTGCAGGAAGAGAAACACAATTTATGCAACAGTTTGTGAGCTGTATTTTCTGCACAGTATCTATACTGAGGACTTTTTTCCTCTTTTCTCCAGAAAAGAATGAAAAACTGTGTTTCTTAGAGAACAATTAATTGGTAAAGACAGCAGAAAGAACGCTTTCTTTTTTGATAGGAGGAAAAGAAAAGATAGCATGGGGTATGCCTTGCTTCACATATTGCATGGCAAGAGCTAAAAACCAGTATGTAAAAGATCAGGTGAGAAAGGTGTTCTCCTACCACAGAAGCATAGTAATTAGTTTGCTACTGAGAGGTAGGGAACACAGCATCACAGTTAATATGATGTACCACTCGGATCTGCATGAACCGGGAACTGACAAACTTTTCTAATCAAGAGCTCTCAATCAAAAAACCCTGAGGAGAGAGGGAGAATTTGAAATTTCTAAAAATTAGTTTGGATTTCCTTGACTCTCTAGTACACTCCTAATTAAAATTATAGAAACAGAAAGGAATTTGATCATACTAATTTGTCTGTATTTGTCCCTGCTTTTTGAACAACAGTGAATAAGACTGAATGGAAGTCCACTTATTCTAAACAAGAATCACAAGTTCTAAAACTTTGTGAATAGGTCTTCATAATTGCTGCTATTTCTTCTATTGTCTTCTCAGTTACCAGTGAACACATAATTTACCCCATGCTCTAATCTCAAAGCTGTACGTTCAGTTCCCATGGGTTAATAAGACTTTTTATATGCGAGAAGAAAACGTGGGATTTTGGTGCTTGGACCAGATATTAATTCAGAGAGGGAATCCCAAAAGCATCTGCTCTTTGTGTTAGGTTAAGAGTTCTGAATACTAAAGATTCCCTTACAATGTAGAAGCACAAAGGAGTACTGTCAAAGGACAGCATGAATCTTTGTGCTGTACATTTCTTGGGAAATCAACACATGTTCCAAATAGGATGCTGGATTGAAACAGCAATTTCCCAAATGTATCAGATAACAGCAACCCCTTTCTAGGACAGTATTTTTTATCACAGGAAAAAACAGTCTGACTTGGATGTGGAATTCAATTCAAAATCCTGCT
>NW_008618210.1:20816-39331 GCF_000691845.1 Merops nubicus
CAGAAGAATATAGAAAAATAAGTACCGATGAGAAATTTTCCTTACCAATTACATGTAATGCAAGTACTGTGGGGTCTTTTTATATATTTCCAATAAGTACAGTTGCTTAAGAGTCTCTGGCTTGAATTAAGGTTGGTTTCTTTACAATTCAAATCAGGACCTATATGCAGGTTGCAAGACTCAGGTCAGAAAGTTAAAACAGCAACAGTCCGAAAAAGGACAACGCTTGTCAAAGGGACACTGTATTCCACCTGCTCCTTACCTCAGGTTTCTGAATGTACACAGACATCTCTTACATGACACTCACTTCCTAATGGTTGCACAGTCTCTGAAATTAATGCATAGTGTTGAGACACAGTCCCAGTGTTGAAGTCTTCAGGAACTTGAGTATTTTTAATGTGAGGAATGGAACAGTACTTCTGTTTTCCAGTCAGTCCCTTCTGCAGACATTTAGGCACTAACCTTCTACTCACTACGTGAGCAAGTTACCCTCTAGCTGTGGAATGCTTTTCAGGGACAATTGGATTACAAAATTAATTTCCCTTTTGCATAACACCTTGTAACGTGACAATGAAACGGCTACTTAGAAGAGCAATGTTTTACAACTAGTTTGGTAACTACATTCAACCTCTGCTCTAAGTTACAGTGTAATGAATATACATATCTCTGAGAATAATGAAAAGCACTTCACTGTAACTTGGAAGAGAGAGTGAGTGAGAGATCATCTTAAAATCAGAGTTACTAAAGTGCCCCAAGTCCCTCCTTACATTTTTACTTTCAGGATAAAGACTGATGTAGAGAAGTAGCCCTCAAAAGTCAAAGACATGACCTTCTTTGCTTTGTCCCACTCCACATGTAAGTGAAAAAAAAATTATTCTAAAGATATTTTTATGTTATTGAGCTATACTGGACAGTTAATGAGTAGTCTGACACAGGCATTTTCATTACATTTGTGCCTCTGAAAGCAATTCTATGTCAGAAAATGTGCTGCTGATGCAGAATCAAGAAGTGCACTCTCTTATGAGTAGCAAGGGGAGTCAGTAAGGGTATGCCTCACTTCATTCTAATCAGAAAGCTGCCACCTACCTGTGTGCCTGACTTGCAGAAGCTGTGCTCTGCCAGATGATATGGAGCAATATTTATTAAGTTCTGTTCTCAAAATTGCCTTGCTCATTCACAGTCAACAGTCAAGTTCAATCAGAATAAACAGTTTTGAAATAATTCAGGACTTCAAAGATGAAAAACGTCCTTTACCACTTACATTCCTGATACGTTATAATTTTTAGACCATGTCTCATGTTCCTCAACATAATAAACTGTCACACTGCTGAAGTATTGTATTTTCTGGTAGGAAGTACTCAGGGAAAATACACTGCATTTTGACATTAATATTAGAGTTCAGGCTGCACTAAGTGAGTAATGTAAGCTTGTCTGCTTTTAACATTTAAAGATGCAATGGACAGATAATATAAGCCTGCAAAAGAAGTGGGAAGTTATTATGCAGCAGGAGAATAATTTGAAGAAAAAGGAGCAATTGTCATGCATTAACAATTAATGACTGCAGTAAAAATAATACACTAAATTCTCACTGTGGCAGTGTGATGTTTTGAGCCATTCTCCCTGCAAAGCTGTCATTTTGGTTGAGGGGAAAAGGAACTACTACGCCAGAAGACAGCACAGATAAAATGGAGAGGAGAGTCTATGGAAGGGAGAAAAACTTAGGGAGCAATTGAGAACAAATCTAACCACAAAGCAACAAAGCAGCTCTGAAGAGGATCCTTGCACATGCTCCATCTACACAGTGGTCATTTTAATTATGCCATAAAGAATGGAATGAAGAATTCAATAAAGTAATAGCAACATGCTTTCTAGCATAGAAACAACTACTGGGCATCCAGGAACAAAAAAAACCCACAGTACAAGATGAATTACAGAACTCAAAATCTGCATCACAGCATATCATACTGCTTCCTTATAACACCAAATCTAACACATCACAAAAATAGTATGTACTGGGAGAGTCTTGAAGATTCAAGGGCCAGATCAAGTGTTCATACAGACCTTATCTCTTTCATCCTTCAGCATCTAACTGCAGAGCAAAGAAGTCAGTTTCCCAGTCAGTTCTTCAACACCAAAACTCAACCAAGTTTCTAAGTCTCTCACTGCAGTAGCAGTAGGTTGCCTCACTCAAAACTTGTGACTTAGCCCTGACAAATTCCATCTATCTAGATAGACATGCCGCAGGCACCACTTAGTCTTAATCTTACTGGTCTTGCAAGATAATTTCAGGGAACTGTTTCAGCCTTTTGCACAGTACAGCTCAGCCATGCTTTCAAGTAGGGACTCAAAAATATCCATGGTAAAATTCTGACATGAAGGGTTTTTTTTCACCTCTTCCCTGGAAGAGATCCACGCTCCCCACACAGCTCTGGGTTGGTGTATAAGACATGGCAAAGTATTAATGTGTAAAAGGCCAAGCACCCCTGGCTAGTGCTGGGTATTTAACTACAAACTGTCTGATGCTAATTACCCATCAGTATCAAAACAAGGAGATGACACCTGGCCACTATTATCCAAGGGCACTAAAGGGCACAGAGGAGAACAGGTTGGATAATCTCAATGCGATCTGATGCCTGATGCTGGGCTGGCAGATTGCCATGGAAGTCCACAGTAGAACTGCATCCACATTGCCAGTATATGTTGATATGCCATTATTTTTTCTTCCAAGTGTAAAGGATAGTGAAAGTGACTTTTCAGATGATTATATCGTGAACTTCCCCATCCATTTCACTCATTTCCTCTTCATTTTGCTTACATCTGTCATCAAATGAAGTAAAATTTAATGACAGAGCTTATATTTACCAAAATTCTCATCTAATATATTTAGCAGGATACTGCAGGGAAGTGAGAGGAGCCACAAGGAGACAACAATGACTGAAGAATCTGGAGAGCTATAAATTCTTAAGGATGTCCTGATTCAGTTTTACCAACTGGCAGAAAGCACGTATGAAATTAAATCAAATTCACACATTATGCACAATTAGGTTAAATTAAAGACAATCTGTCATCCTGAAATGTGAAAGACTTTGCTGGCTAGTAGTGAAACTTCAAAATCACTTTCATGCATCACTTGGTATTTCATTTCACCCCTTATTTCTGAGGCGCATGACAGATGCAGCAGAAAAATTCTTAAACAGTGATGTAATTATAATTTTATTTTTCCTCCATCTCACTGCATTCTTAACTTATTCCTCTTGTACATTAAGCACATGCAGCATCAACACAATAAATACCAGCTGCAAACAGAATGCCAAAATATGGTGAGTAGCAGGGCTCTATCTCAGCAAAACCCACAAGAAGTGCCAACTTTTAGGTGAGGTGTGCAAATTGAGTAGTTTGTAATCAAGATTTTCATACTTTTATTACACGGAGTTTTTCAACTCCTTCCAACTTAAGTAAAGCTAGGGTGAAGAGTATGCAGTAAACCAACTGAGAAGAATTTCAGTTAAGACTTTCTTACTTAAATATTGCTTAGACAGACTATCACATCTGAAGCATAACCTTGATTATCAGGTTGCTTACAATTAGATCACATTCATTTAGCAGAAGATCAGAACGATTTTGAAGTGGGATGGCTGCAAAACACGTTCATTCATGCCACTAGTACTCTATAAAAAACCTCTAAAAGTTAACTGTAAGCCTCATGGAAAAACAACAGTGTTTTTACCTATTCACATCCAAGTGAAATTAAATTTGACCTTTCTCACTTGGTTAAACTGTATACAGAGGGCTAAAAGCCTTCTACTTAACTGCTTAATTTTCTCTGCTCAGAAACTGTGATGCAGAAACTTCACTCAGAAAACATGGAAAAGAGATTAAAATAGGAAATTAACCAATCTATTTTTTTAAAGGGTTACCAAGGAAGCCAGGAAGATCCCATTAATTAAATAGATTCTCCAGTACAGACATATTTGCACAATAGGACCAGTTGCACAAAAATGTGCTTATTTCTGGTTATGACTACTTGCTGTTCAGTATCCACTTCCACTTGAAGTTCTCCTTATTCTCTGTATTCTTTATTGTAGGGTAGCATCAAGAGGGCTCAATCAACAAAAGGACCACACACTATAGATACCACAGAAAGTGATTACTGTCCAAAAGATAGCACAAACAATAGCTAAAAGGAACAACAAAGTGACAGCCATATTAATTTTCATTATCTGTTACATGAAGAAAGATGATTCTGCAATTAAAATGCACAACTGGACACTGCACAGCTGACTTGATCTAATTTAAATGCACATCAGCGAAGGTAACTAAAGAAGTGTGGTCCCATTATCCTTCTACACCTTGTCTTCTACATTCCCATCTTCCCTTTTCCCCCAGTTTTTACATAGAATTGGGTTGAACAGATCCAGATTTATTTTTTTTTAATTATTATTCTTTCTTTCAGCCATGTTAGTTTTTGCCTAAATCAATGCTCTAATTCTGCTCACCAGGCAGCCACATGCATGGTAGAGTTGGCCTAAGAGCAGGGGTACATAGACAGTGTCAGAGATCTAAGAGGGATGCTCCACTCCCCCTTCCACAGGTGGTTTGCACCTATGTAAGTTTATATCATTCACAAATCACACATCCAGTTACAGACCACCACCACCAAGCTATTTATCTCAGTATATTTCATTTAAAACAGGAATAGCATCACAAGTACTTCCTCCCACACATTTATCCACTTAGTTTCACTCATAGTTTAGGATATCACTTTACATTTTAAATGTCAAATACAACACAGGTACACATTTAAGTGCTTTCATAAGCCAGGCCATCTTTATGAAAAAGAGCTTTAGTGACAAGCCAAAAAGCTTTCTGAAAGCTCATCTATTTACTCTACTGGTTTAAGTTTCTATCAGATTCTAACCTGCAGTGGTATCAATGAATGCTGCCCACCTCAGCTAGGACACTACTTCCAGTCTTTAAAAGGAAATACTACACTATATTTGGTGTTGTGCTAATTAAAGTATATTCATATTTAAATAAATGGGCAAGAATTCCAATATTATTACACACGTATACAGCACTGAGAATGACAGCTTCAAGCTCATTTGCACAATCTAGGAATTATGTCAGTATTAACCTGACTGGAGGAATATTAATATGTGTACAGCAGTTGCTACAGCTAGCCAAGATCGGAGTCCTTCCCCCTTTTCTTGCAAGAGTACAGCAGCACAGGGGAAAAAAACAAAAAACAAAAATAAAAAAATAAGCTAAAGGTATCTGAAGCCTGTTTCTCAAAATAGAATCCATTTGTTTATAATGTAATATATTTTCTGAAAGTACGTGAGTTTCCATGCTTATCCTTAGAATTTAATGTCAGAAGAGAAAATAGCAAGTTTTTTAGTATTTTCTAAATGCTTCAAAGCACTTTTAGTCATAATGCATCTATTACCATAAATACAGATTACACTTGTGAAGAACAAATACTTCCTTTGTAACAGTTCCATTGCTATATTCAATCCACTCATTTGAAAACAAAATAAGCCCCCAAAACCATTAAAATTCCCCAAGGCTCCCTTTCATGATCCTATCCAAACACAAAGCGTATTTCAAACTCTGCTGTTTGTGGTACCATACATATACACAAGGCCTCTGAAGATTTCGAAGAACATCCAAATAAAATCTGCAGAATAAACACAGAAAATGTAACTGTAAAGAACTCTACCTTAGTTACAGGTTGGTGGGCCATGACAAATATTAAAACCAAAGAAGGAAATAAGTTCAGTTACCATAAACTGGCAAGCTAAGTTTAAAGTCATAAAGCATGAGAATCTTATGCATTCATTTTGCCAGTATACCAGGCTCCTTTGCCTCCACATGGTAATTTATAATGTACATCTTATAAGTTGCCTATAGCAAAATGACAGCCAATGTAATCAGAGGAGAACAGAAAGCTTTTTGGTCATATTTTGAAGATGTCAGATGCCATATTTAAAAATGCATTAAGTCAGGCAAAGCACTGAAATATATTTTCATACTAAGAATGAATTCCAATTTTTTATTTTCCTCCTACTGAAACATCATAACTGATACAAGATGAAATACTAAAGAGATAAATGGAGTTTATAAAAAGTAATTACACATCTCAGTGCTAACCATTTAATGTTTAATCATTTTGGAGAATCTTAATATATTGTATGCATAGTAATACTGCCAAGATGGAAAAGATAGATAAAATTACTACTGTGCAATTCAAATATTTTTTTTCTCTGTATCAGGGTCTAATGTCTTAGAGACTCCTGCTCTCTTTCTGCCTTCACTGGGAAGCCTTAAATCCTGCAAAGGATCATTCTTTCCATGCACTAGATCCATGTAGCTTACTGCTGTCTTTCCTGCTCTTAAATCATCAGGAAAATCATCTGCTTTATACTAATAAGGCCTTTATTCTCTGAGCAACAAAAAAAAAGCAGTTGCCATGCGACAGAGTGAGATCACCAACCTGTAACATCTTCACACACATACAAACTGGAGGTGCTGTCACAGCTTGTCTCCTTCAGGCACATAAGACTGCACTGTTCTTATTTAACATACACATTCTTAAAGGTGTCCCCCTTCTTCATTTGCCTGTTCAAGCATTCTCCTGCTATGTCTGATCCAGTATCATCTTTGCAACCTGGCGCATTTCCCAAAATGTATGGGCGAACTGAACGCCATGTGAAATGCACATCTGAAATAACTCTCAAAAAAGAAACATTTTTGAAGGAGAAAATACACTTCATGAAATGGGGGAGATAGTGAAGAGCACCAAAGATCACAACAAACCTCTGCAGCTGTAATGGTTCACTCAGAGTTAAAGCACCTCAGAGAATATGTGTATAATCCAAACACACATTCTTTGATGTGCAACATACCCATAAGCCGTACATAGTCATAGACAAGACACTTCCCTGCTGCCTCATGGTCTGAAAGCTTCACCTTACTGAAGGAGTGCACCAGACTGGAAAGCCTCATATTAAGGAACACACTGGACTGATCTCCACAGTTTTGAATGGAGCAAAGCAAAAGATGATTGAAGAACACAATCTGCAATCCAGTTGGGATCCAAATGTGGGTAATGGAGGTCTACACTGACAAGGTAATTCACCTGAAGAACAGTTCAGCAGTGGAAATCTGGAAACATTAGGTAACAGAATTTAGTTGCAAAATCCATCTTTGTGGCTAGTCATGAGAAGCTTCTGCACAACGTTGCCACGACAACACAATGGAAACTGAAGACTGGGGACCACGTCATGCTGCTTGGAGACCACATTAATAAACTCTTCCCCATACGTGACTGTGGTAGGAAGTAGTTCACCGAAATATATTACAGTGAGTATATTTAACTATGATTCACATTTTTTACACTGAATTCCAATGATACACTTGTTTTGTTTGTACAGTCCTAATGAAAGGTATGTATAACCATTAGTCCTACATGGAATTACATAATAATAGTATGGCCTAATAAAAGTATTACCAACATAGCATTTGCATGTTTTAGAGGGAAGACACAGAGAAGGAACAAGAACAATTTTAGAAGTGATAGAGAATATTAATTAGTTGTGCTACAGAACTCGGGGAATTCCTGTCAGTTAATTTTATCACACTGTGACTCAGAGCATCCAAGATCTTGTTACAATGTGCATATATTATAACCTTCTTTTTGAGCAGCTATATGTAACAAGCCCTATGTGACTTTTGTCCTAATGTCTGCTGCAGACACCTGTTACTTACTGGATAAGGCAACTTATTTCCATGAAAGCAGAAAACATGCACAATCTTCTCACTGTTCTGCCTGCTTGTGACCTGACACTCAGGACACAGCAGATATCTCCAATTTGAATCACCTACACCTGCAAGCTTTCTAACTTTGATTCTCATAGTACACGACCAAAAAAGTTATATGGAAACATGTCTCATGACTGAGATTTTATGCATGTCAAATTTTCAATGAATTTTCAGTTTCAGATCTGTTTCATCTGCATTTTCCTATGCGTCCTCAAAGACAGAGTGACAAAATGTTTTTATTTCGAAATATCAAGAGAAAGCAACTCTTTACATCTCATACTTATTATGAAGAAATGGAAATTTGACCTAACAGTTTTTTTAAAATTTAAAAAAATGCAGTACAGTTTCAATACTTTTTTTTACTACAAAATACTGAGTAGCTAACATGAAAGCAGTTGAGGGTGTTTTAACACAAGCTTTCAGAGCCTTCATACTTCCACAGCTCATCACAGCCTCATGGATATTACCTTTTATTCTTCTGGAATTACAAAGCTAGCTCCAAAACCAAGGTAATCCAAACTCCTGTTTCTTTGTGTGTTGAGGCAAGGTGAACTCCCAAGGATGTGACACACCAAGTACAACCCAAACACTGTTCAGACTACTTCAAATAGATGTCGCAAGGTGCCCTGTAAGGCACCTTACGTGGAGTACTGAAACACAGCTACTGCATCATTTCCTCAAAACACATCTACACAGCAAGGTCTAAAATGTGCATTCCTGTTCCCTTTCAGACAAAGTATCACAAATATATGTAAATATGACAAAATTATCTCTGGGCAAGAAAAGTTCTGTTTTCTAGAACTGAATTTGCAATGGCTTCCTGAATAGCTTGGGTCAAGATACTCATCTCAATTTAATGTCTGCAAGACCAGAATAACTTTATTTACTTCACAGAATCGTTAAAAGAATTAAATTGCTTGTATTTGCACAATTCCTTTGAAGATGAAAATTGCTTCCTAAATATTTAAAGTGTCATTTCATATAAATAAGCAAAAACTAAACACCTGCACAAATCCAAAACTAGATTTTCCTCTCTCCATATATAGATGAGCATAGGATCTGAAAGTATCGTTCTTTCATCCATTGCCACGTCTCCAAAGAAAGCAGCATGTGCTTATCAGTTCTTACTGCCCCAAATCCTACTTGCTGCTGTGACATATTTCACAGTTTGTAAGATGTGTTTACTATACTTGTAACAAAAATATTAAGATTTAAAATGAGGCATATTGACACAATTCAAAGTTTTAATCAATCAGGCTTTCTAAGTGTAGCTGCTTTGAAGTCCCCTAATGACAGCTTTCTTCAGTTTCAAATTATCATAAAAGAAAACCTAAGTACCCAGATATGGGATTGCCCTCCTCCTCCCTCTTCTGCTTAGCCTCAGTTCAAAGATATAAATCTTTCAATATTGAAAAGTAAATCAGCCTGGCTACAAATGTGTTAAGGAAAAAAAAAAAAAAAAAAAAAAAGAAAACCCCCAAGTTTCCTCAGGGAAGCACTCAGTACAGTCTGGATCTTACCCAATGGTGTCCCTGTGGGGAGAGAAGAGAGGCTCAGCCCATCAGCTGGTCCCGGCAGGCAGAGATAGTCCCTGGTGGTATATTGCCAAACGTCAAAAAGGGTCTATGATGGTATTTTCCTGACTTGTCCACAGTGATAGCCTGACTTGTTGACAATGGTATCTTCCCTACCTTACCCCTTTCTTGAGCCACTTTTATACTATTTTTTTATCTTCAAGGTGAAGCTTGAGTGACTCTCATCTTACATACTTTTGTAATGATTGGTGTAAAATTTTGTCACTTCACATTTAAAGGTATAAGTTATGAAAAACTCAGGGCACAAGCTCAGTGAGGGGTGGTCACACTTTAGAGGCAGGTAGCCTTTTGGATGGAGGTGTATTTCGGTATTATAATGAGATTATAATAAGCAAAGTGCACACAAATGACAGCATTTTGTCCAATGAGAGACTATTGGCCCAGGGTGGCAAATATGCAGCTCATCAGTTCTGTAGTACTGCAAGTTCCCATCTTTGCCTTGATACCACAGAGCCTGGCCACAGAGTCTTCACTCCATGCCATTCTTTGTGCTGTTTTGCAGGCAATGTTGTCTAGGGAAGTACTGTGGAATGGATTCCTTGCATACAAGCTCAGGCTGCACTCTGCCTGGGAAGCTTCTTCAATATTACACCTTCCCTTAATTGTGTGAGCAATGCCATACCTTTAAAAAAGTTTAATTTTTAAGTCACCTCCAGTGATTACTCCACAGCATCCTCACAGCAAAGAAAGCTAACAGCACCCTGGGCTGCAAAATGAAGAATGCCATCAGCAGTCTGAGGCAGATGATCCTTTTGCTCTACTTTGCACTGGTGGGACACATCTGGGGGGTCCAGTTCTGGGTCCCCCAGTGCAAGAGATGGAGTTACTGGAGAAAATCCAGTGAACACCCAGGAAAAGGGACATCTTTTATATTGGGCAAGGCTGAGAGAGATAGGTAGATGTTATTGACGTGTGTAAGTATTAGATGGGAGGAAATGAAGAAAAGGCAGACAGACTTCCCAGTGGTGCCCACTGACAGGACAAGTGGCAACAGGCACAAACTAAAACACAGGATATCCCAGCTGAGCAAAAAAGAAAAAACAGTTTTGCTGTGAGGCTGGTCAAACACCGGCACAGGCTACCCAGAGAGGTTGAGGAATTGCCATCCATAGAGCTATCCAGAACTGGACAGGATTCTGGGCATCTCCTACTCTGACTCTGCTTGAGCAGGGGAACTGAACTAGATGACTTCTGGAGGTCCTCATCAACTTTAATGATTCTGTGATTCTTCCATCCTTCTTCCTCCTTATCCGTTGAAATTCAGTCCTCTGATAGGAACTCCAGCTTAGTAATTTTCTTCCTTCAGACTGAATGCCTTGCTAACATTCAAAAGGGCACATTTCTACAGAAAACAATTGGAAATAAAACTGGGCCTTCATTCTAATCAAATTATTAAATACTCTCAAACATTGTATTTGAAATAGCCTTAGCTCATTAAGTTCTGCTACAATTTAATTTAAGAGTACGGCTTGAATATGAAAAATTAAAAAAGTCCCTCAAACACAGTCTTACCTCTACACACTGAGTACAATTACATCCTCACTGATACCTGAGATACGTCCGAATGAACACTGTAACATTAAATCCTTGCACTAAATATACATCAAAGCTATAGGCAATTATATACATGCAGTTAGACAGATAAAGCACATGCAAAGTGATATATTAATAATGCTTACTGCCAGTTCAGTAGGTACTCAAAAGACATTATTTGATCTTTAAACCTTTTCCCATTAACTGCTAATTCTGCATCACTGAGGCCTGTTCCTGCCTACAGACATTAGGATTGTAGAGAAATTAACAAAATACAGGTCTCGTCCCTCATATTTATCAATTAATTAGCAGATTACATAAAGATTAAATAAAAAAGACACTGCTATTTTCTAGTACCTTTGCATGATTTATCTACAATCGTGGATATTTTTTAATAAAAATTATGCATTTTAAACCTCCTCAACTGATTTTATTACATAACACATATAGATGAACTGAAGAGGTTTCCACTTTTCATTCTAAATTTTGTATCTGCTATCTGACCTACCACTAGGGAATCAAAACTTTTTTTTCCATAGAGACCACAGAAAACCTGCATGTCAAAACAATGATGCAGAGAAAACAGGAGAGGTATTCTTGGAAGGGAGAGGAGAGGGAGGGGAGGAGGGAGCTTTTGGAATACACTTCCTTAGCTTAAATAGCAGTAAGATGTTTAAGAAGCAAAATCTGAATCTGATCTTGCACTAGTGAAATTTAAACATATATTAATTCACAGTTACAAGAAGATACATTTGATGAAGCCTTAATCCAGAATTCAACTGAGATTTTTGTAAAGTTACACATAGATTGCTAGTCTGATTCCTTCATTGCAGTCTAACTATCTCACCCTCCTCCAGTGAAATAAATGGGAGACATTCCAAACTAATCAACAGAACTTGGATGAGATCTATACAGAACAATATTAAGGACCAAGGAGTCCACTCTGTGCTGCAGATTGCTCATTTTTAATTACACAAAATATATGTGCATAAAACCTAAACCTGAAAGCTTCCCTCAATACCAAATTTTCTGTCACAGTACAGCCATACATGCAAACAATATAACAATATATGGGGAAAAAATACCAATGCAAACTTTTTTTTACACACAGGCATGAGAAAATAACTTTTTTTCTATATAGTGATTAAAAATGCTGTCTTTTAGAAATATCTTGAAGTCACTTTTCAGACTAGTTAAAAAAAAATTCTTCCTGCTTGAATTATTTTTTTCACACAGGGTCCTGCCTATTTAAAGGTTCATGGAAAGATAAACCAGTTTTATCTGAAGACTTGGGAAACAAGCCTGAAAATACTTCCTCCCTGTATTTTATGAATGGCATTTTAAAATACTCACCAGTTTGCCACCAGTGGTCCAAGACAGGTACCTTGAAGATCTTTTTTGACCATTCTAGTGTGTCCACATCACAGTGCTCACCAGCTACAAATAATGTTCTGAACCTTTAAATAAAAATTTTAAAAAGTATGTATCTTGAACTGGATGAGGAAAGGAAAATAAAATAACAAATTCAACAAACATCTCTGGTTGGTGTCCCAGAAAAAGAGAAAAGTGGAGAGAGGAGGACTCTTACCCTTTCTATGCTACTTCCTAAGTAACAGTTAGAATCTTAGCAATATTAATTTATGTTACTTAATATATCATGTAAAAGAAGCTTTACTGAATGTGAAGACCTTGGGAGATCAGAGGCAAGCTGCTGTCAATGGAAGTAAAAAATAATTAAATGCTTTGGACACAAGAACTAGGTAGATACCTATTAGGCAAAACACAAGAATGAAATACCAAAAAAGGGTCAGAAAGAGGTACCAGAAAAATTAGTAAAGAAATAAACAGAACTAAAGGGAAATACCTCTTAGTTCTAAGTTGTTAATAATGATTCATTTAAACAGATTTTAGTATTTTTTGAATGGCTGAGTCATCTTTTTGTAGACATGTGGAAATGAGTTTTGGAGGAAACAATGGGACATGAAGCCATTTTCCTGTGGAAAGGCAGGCTATATTGACATCTAAAAAAAAATAGTAATCTCAGTAGATAATGCCAATGAGAACAACATTCAGCAGCTTTGGGTCCCTGATCACAGCACTACACTTCAGTTCATCTGACTCGACATTCTGCAGCCAGCTTTGGCAGAGAAGAGATGCAACATCTGGCAGTCCTGACAGATGTGATCTGCACATTTGTACCATTATATTACACAGTGCTGTATAGCTGGGTATTAAACCCACACACAGACTTGAACTTCAGAACCTTTTATCAGACATTTAGTTACACTTTATCATCCTTTGTTAAGCATTACAAATTCACTTCATGCCTTGCTTAGAATGATAAGGTCTTCTGTGTCAATGGTAGCTTTCTCAAAAATGACTGTTGGTACTCAGAAGCTGGACATTACCATACATGACCACATGAGGCCAAGGTTTTGATCTTTCTAACACTCGCACAGTACCTTTATTCACTTCATAGCAGATTTTTTCCACTTATTTCCTAACAACCAATTTAAAATGCTGCTACATTTCATACACTCCAGCCTCCCCTTGAGTACTATGTGCAGTTCTGGGCCTCACAATTAAGAAGGATGTGAAGGTACTTGAATGCATCTAGAGGCCAACAAAGCTGGTGAAAGAGCTAGAAGTCCTATGAGGAGTGGCTAAAGACTTTGGGTTTGTCTAGTTCAGAGAAAAGGAGGCTGAGGGGTGACTTCATTGCTCTCTTCAGCATCCTGAGGAGAAGTGAAGAGGGAGGTGCTGAGCTCTTCTCCCTGGGATCCAGTGATAGGACATGTTGAGGTGCTGGGGTTGAACCCCCAGCCCTGAATGAGGGTTGTCAAATGGATGGTGTCCACAACCAGACAAGAAAGACCCTCCTGATTGGTTTTCACTCAGGGTCTGACCAGCTTTGGGTGGGAACTGATTAGGAGATCACCACCAGGTGCTCCCACCTTCCACATTAACTTGGAGGCGGGGCAAGAAGCCACCTCTATAAGAACTGACTCTGCTTGCAGTGGGGTTGGGGTTGTATAGCATATGAGCTGTGTGAGGGTTCTGAAAGGGCTTCCGGACTCTTCACAGGAAGTGGAGTTTCCAGGATGGAAAAAGCATATCACGAATTTCTGTCTGGGACTCACTGCCTGGCTGATTCCATCTCCCATGGCTTGATTCCTTGGCTGGCTTGCCCCCTTCTGCACATCCTGTGTTGTGAGAGTGCATTAGCTTATTCCTCCCTCCAGTGGTTTGGTACCTTGGATCTTTGGTGTATGACTTAAGAGCAGAGGGAGGACTTAGTTTGCTGGTTTGCCTGATGATGATAATATCCTTCCTAGTTGGGCAAGTGCTCAGCAGAAGACCACTTAGTTGGGAATAGCTCAAGCTGCTATAAGGCAGGTTTAGACTGGACACTAGGAAGGATTCTATACCAAGAGGGTGGGTGGTCAAACATTGGAACAAGCTTCCTAGAGAGGTGGCCAATGGCCCACACTTGTCAGTGTTTAAGAGGCATCTGGACAATGCCCTAACTTTTGGTCAGCCCTGAAGTGGTCAGGCAGTTGGACTAGATGATCATTGTAGGTCACTTCCAACTGAAACATCCTATTCTATTCTGGTCTACTCCATTCTATTCCATTCTCACAGATACTCAAGACACTGCCCAGACACCATCATCTAATAAGAAAATAGTAAGGAGAAGCATCATTTAGAATCTTGCTGCCACATCTCCAACAAATAGGCATCTCTCTTCAGGTGGAAACAGAACTTTTAACTCATGTTCATGATGAAAATGAATGGCCAGCTACACTCAGATCAATTGGTGACTTGTAGTCATTACTTGGTCATTAGTACATGCCTAGTTTTATAGTCTGTGTTGTGACACCATGATTTCTAGTGAGAGCAATGCATGATATTTATCTTATGTGGCTTTTATTATTCAAAAAATAAACCTATGCTGAACTAGCTCTCTAGGCTTCTTCTATAGTTCACAAAGAACAAGAAGCAACTTTAGAGTAATTTACCTTTCAGACACTCCAAAGGGTAAGGTTTATTTTTACATAACAAAACCAAAATGAAACAAATTCAAGGCTCTAAAGCAGCATTAACTATCACATAGCTACACCACAGTACAGAGACTTTAAGCTACTGTTTAAAAAAATAGCAATAGACACAACTAGTAAGTTATTGCATTATAACTTGGAAGGGGCGTTCCTGTATCTCAGAAAAAGGAAAACAGGAACATCTGAAAGTTTTGGACATCATTATTTTGCTGCACACTTAAACATGTTCCTTCAAGTAACATTCTGAAACAGAAATCGCCTGTCTGGGAAATAAATTTCCCTCTGGTTTAGATTTTAAGACATAACATGTCTGGTTTCATTTTACAGATAAGTCACAATGGAAAACTGCACCTCCTTCCCTGGAAGGCTGGTGTGGCAATCGAAACACTTCAGCTACATTAATGCCTGTTTGTAACTACCAGACGCAGCCCCGTCACGAGGTATAGTGTGAGTTCTGAGAGCAGGGTTGCCACACAGCACCCTCTCACTACAGACCAAAGAACTTGCTTCCCTGCTGCAGTGTTTGCGTGGGGTGGGCTCATGCCTTCCCTCTCCAAAGTGCTCCCTGCACAGCGTACGACCAACAAGGAGAGCACTTTATTTTATCCCAAGATGCAATTCAAAACTTCAAAGACTTGAGGGAATAAAGGAAAGATAAGAGGCAAAAAGATTCAGATTCCATATCAAAACAACTCTGTTTACTAACAACCTCTTTGAGTGAAAGTCTACAGGTATACTCACTACAAGTGACTAACATTTCATGAACAGCTTGTCATGCCAAGGGAACCTGCAGAGACACTCTACCAAAGTACTGCATCAATCCTCAGGGTTTCTGAGATGAGAGAATACCTAATTAAGATACGAATGGAGCTTTATCAGCCCCAACATCAGACCCTGTGATTAAAAATACTTCTCCAAATATCCCCTTATTAGAATTGCAGCGTGCTCTACCACAGCCACATCAGTGTCAGCGACATTTTGTTTCACTTCAAGTCTTCATACAGTCCAGTATGAAAGAAGACAACTATTGAACAAAGACCTTGACTCTTGTCCTTCAGCAATGGACACACAAATTGCATCAATTTTGTAAAACATGTAGACTTGTGGCCACAAAAAGAAAGAATTCTTAGATATTGTGGGCATGAACTAAATTTCAATCTTCCCATGTAAATGAATTCCAGAAAGTAATTTAGGACATTATGACTAAAATCAGAGCAGCTAACACAAGGGTGTCAGAAATGAGAAAGAGAAGTGCACAGATGAGCCTGTCTGACCATAGAACTGGGAGTACCTCTAAGAGGGAGCCTAGAGATTTATCTCTCATCTAGTGACATCATACAACATAGATCCTCAAAAAAAAAAAAAAAAGCATGCTTTAAATACTCACACTCCATTCCTCTCCAGAGGATAGGCAGATCCCATTAGCATAAAAGAGTGTCTCACAGTGTAAGAACTACACTGGTAGAGTAAGGACTACATTGGTGAGGCCACACCTCAAATTCTGTGTTCAGTTTGCAGCACCTCAGTACAAAAAAGACATCGAGGTGCTGGAGCAGGTACAAAGAAGAGCAACTGAGCTGGTGAAGGGCCTAAAGAAAAAGTCTTCTAAGGAGCAGCTGAGGGAACTGGGGCTATATAGTCTAAAGAAAAGGAGACTGAGGCGGGGACCCTATCACTCTCTACAACTTCCTGAAAGGAAAGTAAGGTGTAGAAATGTAGGCGCTGGTCTCTTCTCACAAGTAACAAGTGATAGAACAAGAGGGAAAGGCCTCAAGTTTCTCCAGGGAAGGCTCAGACTGGACATTAGGAAGAACTTTTTCACTGAAAGTGCTTTCAGGTATTGGAACAGGCTGCCCAGGGAGGTGGTGGAGTCACCATCCCTGGATGTGTTTAAAAGCTGTGTAAATGTGGCGCCTGGCGATATGGCTTAGAGGAGACTTGGTAGAGTATGGAAGAGTAGGGTTAGCGGTTGAACTCGAAGATCTTAAAGGTCTTTTCCAACCAAAGTGATTCTATGACTAGTGACTTCCTTGATGTGGAGATGCAAGGTAGGAGGATATAGAGAGTAAAGCTGTATCTGGAGACAATGTTTAAGTAAAACATGGGCTGAAACATCATGAAGTGCAGTAAGGCATGTGCCCTAAAATTGAACAGGTTTTTTTTCACAGTGATTCAGGGCCTAGACATAAAAAAACCAGACTTTATTTCTTTTGCATCCACGTACAGTAGTTAGAATACAAGAAAAAAAACTTCCACAAAGCAAAATTGTGAACTCTAATCTCCAAGGTAGGGACCCCAGCACCAGCTGAATAGAACAACCTGGGAAAAGTAGAAGAAACAATTATAGAGGTAGCCATAATAATAGCTTTGATATATGAAAATCAACTTGCTGCACATCTAGTTACAAACTTAGGAAAGTCAGAAGATCTTGGAAAATGTTACCATGTTGAATTTGAACATGCAGATGAAAAGAATTCAACCTCCTTAATTTCAGAACAGTGTTTCAGTTAACCCTCCTTTCTGACACCCCAAGGTGGCTTGGAGTAGCTTCTTGGAATAGAAGGCAGGGTGTCAAATGTACAAGCAGCTCCCACATCAAATGAGCGTCGTTCTCTGTACTCATGAATCTACAGCACCATTTTGGCAAACTGCTTTCTGACCACATCTCCTATGTCAGAAGATGATAATGAGTGTGACTGCAAACAGTATCTTGCACTTGAATGCTTTTGATTGTAAAGAACAAGCCACTGCTTCTAATTAGTTAATAGCTGACAGAAGTTATAACACAGATAAAAGTTGACAATGAAAGAGAACAAAACATTGCACAAGTAAAGACCACAAATATGCATTTTATGAAGTTTTTTAAGGCTCATGTTCACACACAGGGCACTCCTGTTAAGCAACGCTCAACTCACATAATATGGAATGTTCTGTAATTAGGCATGTTAAACATTTAAGCTATGATGTAAAAATTCAATGCATGAATTCATTAACTTTATAAACTGCTGAAAAGTTCTGTTATGTGTCCTTGTTTTAAAAATACGGCTATTAAAACACCACGACTTTAAAAGTCTTGATAAAAAAGTTAATACATCATGTTGCCCCCTGAGCCAAAACCAGAATTCCTCTCTTCTAAATTGCCAGCTTTAATAATCAGATTTTATAATCTGCAGGCTCAAGAGGAATCTTACGTTGCAAGGAGGAAAAGGATTAGCTCGTTGGCAAATTTACAGCACAAAACCATCAAAAAGAATATCCAGGCCAAGTGCCGCAAGCCTAACAAAGCGTAAGAACACTCCAGAACTCTTTTCTCCTATCACACAGTATATTAAGAGAGATGGTAATAGTTATAAAAAGTCACACACGGAACAATATTTAACAGTCCACTTAAAACTTCAAAGCATGCCAATGTACCTCTTACTGCAATCATCTATCACTGCAATGCAGTTTGTGCAGAAGAAAGGTCTTAAAACTTCTCTGGTATATAGATATAGAATCATAGAATCCT
>NW_008618211.1:0-4665 GCF_000691845.1 Merops nubicus
CAGCATCCTTTGTCAGCGTGCCCCAGCCTCCCACCCCCGCGACCCGCCGCAGCCTCCCTGCCCCCCCCGCGCCGGGCTGCGGTCGTACCGGGTGCCGGTCAGAGATCGCTGTGTTGGCAGAGGAGAGGAGGGGCCTGGTGAGGTTGGGCGTAAAAAAGGAATTCTGGTGGAAAGGAAAAGGTAAATCTTAACAGGCTTACGGTTGCCTCGGCCACCTCTTGCCGCTTTTGTATTGTTGGTATCCAGCTTCTCAGAACAAAAGTCAGACCTAAATATTTACTATAGCATGGTAAACGTTTTGTAAGTGAGCATTTGAGCCTATAGGAACATACGAAGTCGAATTTACTTAGCAGATTAAAACACAGTTTAGTAGCACAAATTGGGAACTATCCATTTCATGTAGATGTCTGTTGTTGACACCAAATGGTGTCTGTGTTGACTGTTCCATTAAATCATTGGACAGAAACCTTTCTGTAGATGAGTTGCATAATGTGCTACATTTTGTTCAATATTCCCTTTTGCTCCAGCTTTGCTCAAACACTTTTTTTTTGCCATTTTTTCCCCCTGAAACTTTAGGAAGAATGATGGGAGATGCTTTGATAAAATATTTCTTTATTAAGTGCATTGATACAGCCACTGAAAAAACAATGAACCAGTATAATACATGTCTGAAAGAGCTATGCTCAAAGGCCAGAGATAAAAGCACAGGGCATGGGAAGTCACAGAAACTAATTCTATTTCATTTAAGCAAATGTAGAGGGTCATTTATAGTGCTAGATATGAAGCACATGCATCTTCATGTGATTTTAAATGAGTTTCCATGGAGCTCTGCTGTAATCATCCATTTTCAGTAACATCTTCAAATCTGCAAATTCATGCCAAATTTAATTTATACTGGACTAATATCAGACACTTTTGTTTGTTTGTCCATTTTTCACTTCTCTAACAATGAGGAACACAGTAGTAGTTGAGTTGTAGCTGAGTTTTCATCTTGTTTCTCTTTTGGGAATGTGAGTTTGTAAAGGATCATCCTGGACTCTTAGAAATGTTCCTGAAAATTGCTCCATCCTTTCATATCAGCTATAATCACTACCTCCGACTGCAACAAAAAGTGATGGACTCATTAAGGGCTGAAGTATGATAAAGCTTGCTTGTGAGGCTGAAAGCTCCTTTGTTCAGGGTCTGAAGTGCGGCAGGAAATTCAATAAATTTGAATGCACAACGGCAGCAAATACAGCATGACCTGGGGGCTGTGGGGAGTGGAATTGGAGGAGACTGCCAAGTCTGACAAAGGAAGAACCTGCTCAAAGGACATTAGAAACAAGAATTTGAGAACTTGGGAGCTGCATGGACAGTTGTGTTGGTTTGTGCTTTGTTTTTGGTTTGTTTGTTGTTTTTTTTTTTCCCCTAAAGAATTAATTTGAACAAAGCTACCCAGAGATCATGCAGCTAAACTCTTCTGTGTCTTTTGTATTAGGTAAGTCATTATATATGGTAATTGGAAGTGGGCCTGATACAGACTCATCTTGAGATGAGGAAACTCAAGTCCTGAATTTGGGCTGGATGTTAAGAGCCACTGGGCTCTGCGGTCATGTAACTGCTTGGAACAGTACCTCCTTCACTAAATGTTAATGTCAAGGTTTATTTTTTCAGTATTTGCTGTCTTTCTGCTCTGTTTTAAGGATAAATGATGCCAAAAGTGGTTTGAATGCTTTCATAGGAAATGCCCATAAATATGAAATGCCCATAGGCAAACAATATTAGTCAGAGGATGTTACTCCCTACTTACTAACAGTAACTGGTTACTTTTGCATGTAGCTTACTCTGGTATTTCTTTTTTTCAGTTAAAAAGAAAACCAATGGAGTCTAGTATCCAAAAAATTTAGGTAAATGAAACAATAAAACTGCTTATTTACTTCTTTAGTATGTGTTATAATACACATTTGAGCCCAGTGGCAGTCTTGAAAAGACAAGAATGCCTGTGGAGGTTCAGGCAGTGGTGAAAACACTCAAGTATGTTGTCACATTTGTCTTTCTGCAGCATCGCTACCACCATCTCAGATCCATTATTTAATTCTATGCCAACAGGTATCATCACAGGAACTAATCATGGTTCCTTCTCGTGCTGAAAGAGCGAGAGCCCTCTGAAGTGCTGAGAACCAAAACTTCCCACCACACACTTCTCAGCCTGAGCCATCCTCCTCCTGAGCCATGGGTTCAGGACAGAGCACTGTTAGCACGACAGGAAAATGCCGTCAGGATGCGGTGAAGCATCCTCTCTTCTGTCCCTCTGCTGTGCCTGGGCCCAGCGAGAGCCAGTGGAGCTTCCCTGGGGAGGGGAGGGCTGCTGCTGCTGGCTCCCCCTCATCCTCAGCCTGTGGGATTGCCAGCATGCCCCAGTGTGAGAAATTAAAGTCACCGTTGCTCTGTGCTGGTGAACAGATTAGATGTGTTGAGGAATACTTTGCAGGTGGCATAGTCCTTCTTTTGCTGTAAGAACCAACAAGACGCCTGGAAGTCACTGCATTTGTTTTTTACAGTATATTAGCTGTCTTCAAAGTGCCTCAGCCTAATCCTCCCACTCATAACCCTTTTAGCTGCTGAAAGAGAGTTATGAGCAGCTGGTGCCACGGATGCTTAAAATAATCGATACTTGCTTCAGGGTGGGTCGTTTCCCTTTTTCCTACAAATGCACCACTGTGATTCATGTTGGAAAAAAACCCAAACTGAAACACATTCTGGAGCTGTTTTCTTTTATTTTTTAAAGGTAGCTAATAAAGGGTGTCAGCCTTACTGCTGCTTCTGAGCACGCCTGGAGAAGCCAGACACGTGGAGCCCACTGCCCTGTGCATCGCCGAGTTTGCTCCTGTGTTCTACCTCAGCTTCCCCACCCCACTGACACAATTAGGACCGTCTTTCTTCTCAGGGTTGAAGGGAGCGCAGGGCTGAGGGTTGTTGCCCAGCTTTTAAGTGATTTCGTGGTCTTCCTCACCAGAACGCTTGCCAAAGGAGCCCCACGTGCCGCTCTGAGCCGTGCCCGACGGTCCCGCCCGCAGGGGGAGGGCAGCGCCAGCGGCTGGGGGCTGCTCCTCTCACAGGGGGTGCTTGGGTTAGAAACTAACGGGGGCGATTTACCACTGGAACACAAGTGGGAGCAGACTAAGGCAAAATTCTCCAGAAAAGGCACTGGTTGTGGGAGGCACCTGGCTGGAATGAACAGGAAGAACTTTGTTAGGCGCTCATGAGGGGTCGGGTTGGAGCCCGGGGCGGGGGGATGCTCCCCCGGGAGGGTCAAAGGCGCGTCCCCCCGGGGCCTTGCCCGCACTGTGGGGTCATGAGGAGTCTTCAAAGCGTGCCCAGGGTGGGCTCGGTGGCAGTCCCACCTTGGCTTGGGGCTGTGGCTGGGCACAGGCAACTGCACTCAACGAGAAGCTGTGGCTGTACTCTTCACGACTGTTAAAACAGAATCTGTGTGGTAGTTATGGTTATGTTCTTTGAAAACATTTTTATTTGCTTACTGCCTAGCATCTGAAGGTCTTAACAGAGATCCAGCAATTGCTCACAGAATACAATCCTCCTCTTTTTTTCTTTTTTTTCTCCAATCACTATTATGATTTCTTGTATAGTTCCTGATAGCAAGTTAAACCCATCTCCCCTTTCTCCCCATCACCCCTGCACTACAAAGTTCCCAAGTAAAGAGAAAAAGAGTAAACAGTTTAATAAGTGTTTCTGAGAGACCATTCTGGTAGGCTGTATGTCGTGAGGATTTATTTTTTAGCACTGTGTGAAGTGCTGAAGAGATCTTGGGAGTGAATTTTGTGACCTAACCAAGCAGGCTGTCTTAGACACTAACGTGCCTTCAGCCCTGAAAAAAAAAATGTAGTCTATCAAGTCAGAAATCCTAAAACCTTTCTTGAATATGAAGAGTTTGGTTTTGTTTGTTGTGGTTTTTTTTGTGTGTGTGTTTTTTTTTTTTGAGGGGAGGGGGGAAGTAATTTTTTTCTTTTGTTTTTCATGACTTCAGAATGATGAATCTGAAAAGAAAGTTGCAGGTGATAACTGTATCGCTAACCTCTGTTGGACGAATTCAGATTGTGAGCTGGACAGCAGCACAGCAAACCTGCTTGCAGATGGCTGTGCCACCACTGCTGATCCCCAGCTGTGGCAGAGCTCCTCCCCCTCGGCTCAGCTGGCCGAGCTGCTTAACCTGGCTGCTCCATGAGCCATCGCATCCAGCGAGCTGGGCTGGAGACCTTTGTTCATCTGATCTGCTTTGCTTTCACTGGTACAAGCAGGAAGAGCTGCTGTAAGTGGCAGAGTCAATAGATGCAGTAAATGAGATATTTTGCTATAAATCTTGATAGCACTCAGCAGGACTGAATACTTGATTTGTATTGCATTGGCCACCTGAAGAGTTTACTTTTTCGGTTTTTTTGGGTGTGATGGGGTGGGGAGTGGGCGTTAAACCATTGCTAGTTAGAAGCAAATGGATCCAGAGGAGGTGGTGTTAGCACTCATGCAGCAGCCTATGTTCATTGTTTCTTTGATGGGGTCACACAAAAAATGGAATTTCATCCCATCTGACACTCACAAGTATGGCTGGTTTTGTTGTTTTCAGGGGAAGGAGCAAGCTGGGTGAGTGGTCCTTGCTCTCACCATTGCCTG
>NW_008618212.1:0-1350 GCF_000691845.1 Merops nubicus
GTGCAGGACCTGGCACTTGGCCTCATATCAGTGGCCCTGGCCCATCAATGCAGCCTGTCCAGATCCCTCTGTAGAGCCTTTCTAACATCCAGCAGCGCAACACTGCCACCCAGCTTGGTGTCATCTGCAAACTTACTGAAACCCTCATTGAAACCCTCGAGTGCATCGACGGTACACTTGAAACCCTCATCTAGATCATTGATAAAGATATTAAACAGAAATGGCCCAAATACTGGGAACACCAACTGAGACTGGCCACCAAATGAATTTAACTCCACTGCCACTCTTTGGGCCTGGCCATCCAGACAGTGTTTTATCCAGCAAGAATTTATGCTCGTCCAAACCATAAACAACCAGTGTTTTCAGGAGAATGCTGTGGGAAACAGTGTCAAAGGCTTTACTAAAGTCCAGGTACACAACATCCACAGCCTTTTCCTCATCCATTAGGTGGGTCACCTTGCCATAGAAGGAGATGGGGTTAGTCAAGCAGGACCTGTCTTTCATGAACCCATGCTGACTGGGACTCAACCCTCGGTTGCCCAGGATGTGTTTTATGGTGACAGTCAAGGTGATCTGCTCTATAACTTTTCCTAGCACCAAGGTCAGGCTTCTAGTTCCCCAGGTCCTCCTTCCGGCTGTTCTTGTTGATGGGTGTCATATTTTGCTAACCTCCAGTCCACTGGAACCTCCCCAGTTAGCCAGGACTGATGATGAATGGTGGAAAGTGATTTGGTGAGCACTTCTGCCACCTTTCAGTACCCTTGGGAGTCTCCCATCCAGCCTCATAGGCTTGTGTACATCTAAGTGGAGCAGCAAGTCACACACCACTTCCCCCTTGATTATGGGGGCTTCATTCTACTTCACCTCCCTGTCTTCCAGCTCAAGTTGTTGGGTACCTGGAGAGTGACTGGTCTTACTATTGAAGGCTGAGGTGAAGAAGGCATTCAGTACCTCAGCCTTTTCCTCATCCTTTGTCACTATTTTTCCCTTTGCATCCAATGAAGGATGGAGAATCTCTTTAGCCTTCCTCTTGTTGCTACTGTGTTTATAGAAACAGATTTTGCTGTCTTTTATAGCAGTGGCCAATTTAAGTTTCAGCTGGGCTTTGGCCATTTAAATTTTCTCCCTGCATAACCTCAGAACATTTTTGTAGTCTTTGAGCATTTTGCCTGTCCTTTCTTCAAAAGTTTATAAACTCTTTTTCTGAGCTGCAGCATAAGCTGCCTGCTCAGCCAGACCAATCTTCTCTCTGACCAGTTCATCATTTTGCACATGAGAACACCTTGATCCTGTGCCTTTAAAATTTCCTTCTTGAAGAACATGCAGACTTCCTGGATTCCTTTGCCCTTC
>NW_008618213.1:0-54393 GCF_000691845.1 Merops nubicus
TGGCCCTGACCCCAAACCGCAGCAGATGGTCAGGGGGCTGGAGTACACAGCATCATAGAAGAGGCTGAGAGCTTGTCTGCTCAGCTAGGAGAAAGAGACCTAACTGAAGTCTCCCGCTATCCAAAAGGCAGTTAGAGAGAAAGTGGAGCCGGTCTCTTCTTGAAAGTGCACAGCAAATGGTCAGAGGCAATAAGCCATAAGGAGCAGCACCCAAAATTAGACAGAGTTGGAGAGAAGAAAAATTTTTCAGTACGGTTCAGCTCAGAAACAGATGCCCAGAGAGACTGGACCATCTCCACCCGTGGAAACATCCAGGATAAGGCCATAAGCAGAATCACCTAACTTGGAAGTCAACTCTGCTTTGAGCTGGAGGGGGACTCAAAATCTCCTGAGGTCCCTGCTCAGAAAACTATCTCTACGCTTCTCTGTTTCTAGTGCTGCAGGTCATGCATCAGCATCCAGGCTGGCTTCAGGCCGGCTGGACCATGAGCAAGTGGGACACAGTGGTGCCAGCACAGATGTCCACAGTGGTTGAAAGGTCACCTGGTGACCTTTAAGAACACTTTTAGTGCTAAGACCCCTCTGCTGTCAATACCTGAGCCAGCAAATGAAAAACCAGCTCAGGCTATGGCTGCACATACACTGCAGGTTAGGTATTTGCCCCAAGAAATCACCCTCTCTTTTCCAAGCTTCCACAGCTTATTCACCAAAAGAATATGTATGTTCACAAAGTTCAGCTTGAATGGTAACAAAAAAACTTACCAATGAGGAATTATTTCCTTACCCAAAGTAACAGAGTCACCTGGGCTCCAAAATTTCTTCAGAACAAAAGTTTCTACTTGGGCTGCCATCTCTTTGAGGTGGGAGGGGTCCCCATAGAGGCTGGTCCCTAGGAGCTAGGGGAGATGAGAACATAAAAGCACCCATAAAAAAGACAGTTCAGCTTCTTCATCAATGTTTAGTTTAGTTTAGTTCTGTGGGTCTAAGAGCTGTGTGCTGCACACCGCCTACTCACATTTTAGGGCCTTCGTTTCCTTACGAGATCTCAACATTTAGCAAACTCTAATTAAAGAAATGCACCCGTGCACATTGGCACAAAACCTGCCCCAGAGAGCAAAACAGGTGCAGTTTTCCTTTAAGAGCCATTCTCCACAACTACTACATAAATAAAAGCTGATTGCACCAGAAGCAGGGAGCAAAGATTTCCCTCATTGCAGGGAAGGAGCTCTGGGGTGATAAATGCCAGTGCTGCTAATCGCCTCCTCTCTGGGGAAACGGCAGGTCTGTTCCCCTCCAGGTATGGGGATTCATTGTCTGGAACTGATATCTCTGCGTCAGTGGTGGATTAACATGATTTAAGAAATATTCATTGCAAAGTTGATTAGAAAGCACCGCCACTAACCTGGCAGGAGGTTTCAGCTCTTGCAGCATGACACCATTTTGAGACTGTCAGCTTTTCTGCAGAAGGCTGTATTGATGTGTCCATTTTCACAGTGGCTCCAGAGAAGGAAACCCAGAAAGCTGAGGGGTTTATGGGCAGAAATGAGCCTTTGGGTTACTCACTCTCTTAAGTGTTTGTGGAATCTTGCAAGAAAAAGAAAAAAAAAAAAAAGAAAGAGGCATCTGAGTGAAAAGAACAGGGCTGCACATTGGGAGAGCAGGGGTGTTTTCTGCTGGTGGCACCCTGTGAGATTTTGTGGCAGATGCAGTACTACCCTGAGCTGAGGTTTGCTTTCGCAAAGCAGGAACATTAATCCACCTCAGGGTAGCTGTGAAGCTTAATCCACTCAGCAGCAAAAGATGCTGAGGGATCACTGGAAAATCAAAACTGCTTCTATGCTGTCAGCTACCACCTCGGGGCTGTTGAAAGCACAAATAAAGGAGGATCAACAGCTGCAGAGCGGTCCTTCCTCTGGTCCAGGGGGCACAAGCACCAAAGGGCAAATACCAAGAAGAGCTATTGAATCCATGTTCAACATGACTTGTGTGGTCTCAGCTGGAACCACAGAATTTCACATAATTTGGGATTTAATGAACCTTAATTCCTCTCTTCTCTGGAATAAAAATATACCAAAAAAATTGCAGAAAACAGATTTTAAACTAAATAAATATATTTTCTTCCTCTTTTCCCAGATTTCCTGCAGGCAGACTGCTGTTCTGCATAGCCAGCAGCCTCTCTGAAGCAGCAAGTTTTGTATCATCTTCTGGGAGGGGGCCAGGGAAGGAGAACAGCATCGTTTTGCCCAAGTACTAGTGGAAGCTTTGGCATTAAGAAAGGCAACTCTCCTCACTCCGCCCACAGAGCTTATGTGCTGAAGTATTAAGAGTGCTGCTGTTCGCAACATTTCAGACATATGTCTTCAATTTTACTTCCGTTGCTTTTACCCCTGTGAAGGTCACACTCTTTTTAGCAGAAATACTCCTAATTTACACAGTGGCAAATAAAAGAAACAGGCTGGGAATTTTTCCAGGGTAGGGAACACAACTACACTTTGTATAAAGAAGGAACCCTCTTTCAGTCGCCACATTTGCTGCAGCGACGGGGTGCCCCACTGCTTTTGAATTACAGGACTAATGGAAGAACACTGTCAATCCATTTAATTTCCTCATTCATAATTTTGTATATAGGCCAAGTGTTACCATTTATTTGCTTCTCTCAAATAAGATGTAGGGAAGCTATGAATAATATTATTCATAGACAATCTCCTTTGCTCTGTGCTCCTGCACTCATATTTCTGGGAGGACCCGCTCTTCTAAGTATGAACTTTTATGGCTGTATAAACTATTAGGCAAATAGAAAAGTCCTACTTCAACATCTGTTTTTACCCAGTCCTCACCCACGAGCTGCCCCTCAGTGCAAATTCACCGTGAGCTGCAGCACTTTGCCATATTCACGTATGAATCATTTTGCTCGTAAATGAAGTACAACTGCTGCTGGAGTGAAATGTGGCAGCTGCTTAACAGTACATAATGAATCTGCACAGCTAGATGCTACTGGCACTTGAGGGATGGGGGATTTGGTGTGAAAAATATGTCTCTCTGGAGCCCTATTTTCAGAAGAAATATCCACCTACTTCAAAACTACAGTGGGAATTCTTCAGGAATAAAAATAAAAATAATAGGAAAAAACCAAGCAGCCTGCTACCAACACCCATATTAGCAATAGAATTTCCCAGTGGAATATTTTTCCTTCAGAAAAAAAATGCCAATCTGTCAAACATGAAAGCCACTAGCAATGAATTTTCACCATGAGGAAGACACAATACATTTCAATAATGCCACTAGGCTACATTTTGATTTTGAAATAGTCTCATTTTTTTGCTTAGGAAAAACCTGTCACTTCAGGATCCTCTCTGCATTATCCAAAAGGTTTAACATCACAATGTAAAAAAGATTCCAAGTGTTATTGCAATAGCTTACTACATTCCATCAGGCATTATTTTTCAGAATATGGCTTCCCAGGAAATTTTGAACTTTTGTTTTTCATTTGAACAAGGATCAGAATATGAAAGCATTTTGAATGTATGGAAAGCCCAGTTTGGCCCCATAGCAACTAGGACTGAAACTCTCTACGAGAATGCGCCCATCCCACCATTGTGACTAACACAGAAGCATGTTTTCAACAGAGCTGTCATGACATCATCCTTCCAAGTGACATGGACATTACCCTCTCATGACCATAGCACTGCTCTTTCACTTTCCCAAGCCTTTCTAGTAACTGCTTGGTAAGGAAAGTGCACTAAGTAAAGGAGCACTTTTGCCTTTTGCACCATGGTGTTCCTCCTCTAACTCTTCACAAATAGGTTCCATGACACAGCAGAGACTCCATTAGAGCCAGATCTTTGTGGAGGGCACATCAAAAAGAAGTTCTTGCTTTCAGCAGCATATTAGCCCTTGTTTGGCATTTCTTCATCCAGCTCTTGTTAAAGCCCTGTAGGCATGAGAAGATTTATTTCATGCTTTTTTTTTTGTTTTGTTTTTGTCTTGGTGTGAACAGATTGCAACAGTCTCACATTTGCTTGTTTTTCAGAAACATTCCTGCCATCCTCTAATGAAGAATCCTTGGCCTGCAGATCATTCACAGACAGTTTACTAGAAACATTCGCAGTTCACAGTCCTCGCCTCAGTCTTTGCTGACTAGTGGCATATATTGCACAGCACAGCTTCTTCTTCCATGACATCTTGTCATTTGTAAGGTGCCAGCAAGGATGTTCTGCTGGTATTCCAGTCAGATATGCAACTTGCTATCTGTTGTTCCCCCTTGTGCTGCGAGAAGCGCTTGTGGAGCTTCTTCACCACAACCACGCCAGTAAGTGTGTTGTATGCTGACAGTGTTGGTCATCATTCAGATATATTAGTTTCATGAAATACTAATGAGAGAGAACAAGGAACTGAATTAATTTCTCAGACTAATATTCCCATAAGGAAATTCCTGGAAATTTAAAAGATAAAAAAACATCAAGCAGGTATCTTTGATGATTCTGTCTTTATCTTCTCTCAATCCAACAGAAGGGACTTCCTCTGAAGCAATAATACCCCAAAATACGTACCTGCAAGGTACCTGGCAGTTTAAAAAGCAAGACTGTCCTGAAAGAAGATGGAGAGCATGTCAAGACACAGAAGCTTGCTGGTTATGTCTGAAAAAAGCATGTTCATCTCAGTTACCACGTTAGATGAGACAGGCACAGGTCGTTCTGCCTCTGGGACGGGGCAGCAGGCAGTTCTCCTCGCAGTCCAGGTGAGTGTGGGCACAAGGCTCCCAGGGTCATACTGTGTTGCCCTGGAATACACAGCATGCTTAAAACAGGTGTTGGAAACATCTAAATAGATCTTGAATGTGTCCCATTGCAACCAGGAGTCACCTTCCTTTGCTCCTGAGAATGGACATTCCATAGTTCCTCTCACATATACTGAGTCCCAGCTCACTCCCATCCAAGCAGTTCATGCTTTGTACACACTCTTGCTTACTAGAGACTCATTTGGTCTCTCTCTAAGAACAGCCTTGGCCAGGAGCAGTCACCTCATGGCTTTTGTAACAGCATCAACACTTGCTAACATGACAAAGTTGTGTAGTTAAAAAAAAAAACCCAGCCAACAACAAACCCTAAAACATTATCAGCCTGAGTACAGTCATGTTTTCTCATCCTGTTGACTTAGTAGCCAGATGCCTCTGAGCTTGCTCATCTGACTGACAGGAAGTAAAAAACAAAATATTACCCATAAAGAGGGCAGCTCAGTTTACTCTTGAGGCTGTACCTGTGCCACACTGTTCAGTGCTGTTGCTTCAGCTCAAACCAAAGAAGAACATGACTCCTTATCTGAAAAGCATAGAAAGGGTGGCAAAAGTCATGGGGAGAAGTTCCGGACAGAAGGGGGCTCCTCCAAGACAGTTTTGCTGCCGAGGGCTGCAGTCAAGGGAGTAGGAAAAAAGCAACAAGATTTTGTACAGAAAGAGCTCAGGGATTTACCTGGATGAACTTTTAATACCAGTACAGACTTGGAAGGAGTGAAAGAAAATTTCTTTGGCAGTATGCTCTGGTGGACGCCCTAGTGCCTACAACATGTGAAAGATTCAAGCACATCCAAGCTGAATGAGAAGCAAAAACAATGTGGTGAAGGTCTGTAGAGCAAGTGGAAAATTTAAGGCACAGAGCCCAGTGCTGCCTTCCCTGGGGCTGTTATCCCAAGCCACACAGCATCAGGGCTCAGCCTGGATTCAGACATACAAACAGCTAAATGCCTGATGGAGAAAACCGTCCTTCCCAAATTCCACTTCTCAACAGCTGCAAGGGCCCAGATGTGACCTGCATGAACAAATCTACCAGCCCGTGGCACTGTAGCACCCTTGAAAAGAAAGACTTTACGTGTTTACTCTCCTTTTCCAGCCTGTTGCCACATGCCTGTGGTGCACCAGGCACGCTGGCTGGCGTGTCGTTTCCCACACTGGCCCTTTACTGTTACCTCTTCCCTGCGCTGTGCTGGCAGCAGGCTCCCATTATGTGCATGAGCAGCTTCAGAGCTCTTTTGTCAGGATGAAAGTCTCCTCTCAGAGCTGCACAACACGCTTTGATAACGCAGGTCTGCTCTCTTGGCTCCGTGCTATCAGCACACAGGACAATGAGGATTGGGACTGTATCTGAGCTATTAATTAAATACCTTAAATAGATAGATAAGGCATTTAGCTAGGGCTCAGCGCAAGTACGGAGAGCAAGATAACAGCACAGAGAACAGCATATGGTCCCTAGTGAACATTTCTGACACTTTTCATTGACATGTCAGCTGATGTTCTTCCGTGGTTACCTATATGCTACGATGTATTAAGGAAGCACACAATGGATGGCATTTAACTTCTCCAGCCAAACTGCACTATATTTCTGAACACCTGCTTCTTCCTGGAGGAGGAGGAAAGGGATTACTAAACCCTAGAAAACTTCTGTGGTCAGGCACAGGAGGCTATAGGTTACAGTCACGAACCAGGATAGAAACAGGAAAACAAAAAGCAGTAAATAGGAGGGCAAAGTCTCAGTTATTTTACAGAGGATCACTTCTGTGAAAACTATCCCATCCAGTAAAAAAGGGTAAAATGCAAGGCAATGACAGAAAGGGAAGAGGGACAACATAGGAATGGGCAAGGCTCAGCAAGACTGGCCCCAAGGTGAGAGATTTGGAAATGGTTGCTCCCCGCTGAGGTGAGCAAAACTGGTACAATACTGTGCTGGGAAGCATCCAGGAGAGTCTGAAAACAGACTGGAAAACAACAGGATAGTGCCTCAATCCCTGGTGTATTTTTAGTTTCAACTTCTTCTGGAATAGAACATGTTAATTTTAAATTTGGCAAGCTTATTAGAAACTCTCAGACCAAAACACTAATCTCACTATACCAGCACTAATAAAGAAGAGAGTTTAGGATAGAGCAAGAGCTGGATGAGAAGCTGACACATCCCCCACTCTCCCCCTGATGAGAAAGGTCTTGTCCTTGTCCCAGTTATCTGATTTCCTCCAGCTACTCTGATGCTGGAGAGCCATGCAGACGCAGAAGGGGAGTATGGAGCAGAGCTCAGTGAAGCAGCTCTTCTGAATCACTAATGGAGAAGAAAAGGCAACACCATCCTAGCAGCTCCCAAGTACAAATCAGAGACCTTGACTCTGTCACAGTGAACCATCAGAAGTTTATTCTCTGGAGCAAGAAGATGAGACGCTTTGAACTTAAAAAAAATCAATGCTGAGACCTCTCTGCACTGTCACATTTTGTTCAGCAATATGGAATAAGACCATGAGACAGTACTGAATCAAGCCCCTTGTTTACTGCATCCAGGAGAAAACTCTGTATAAGCATGTATGTGATGTGCTGAAATGAAGACTAAGCTATTTCTCTCCTGCAGTCTGAATTTCAATTACTGTGCTTGTTGCAGCATACTGAGACCAGGCCTCGGTAGCCATTAGCTGTAGAATCAAACTATAATGTGTTTGACTCAACATATGTCCTACTGAGTGACAGAGAATGGTATTGAGGAGGAAATACTGCAGGCTGTGATGGATCGGATTCCTTGAACAAAGAATTACTTTTCTCTTCTTCCCTCCCTTTATATCCTCCTGCCAAAGCACTGGGGATGGTCTTATTAACTATTAGCTACACAGAGCATTACAGCATCTTGCAAGGAAGTCACAAAGAGGGGTTTCATACTAAATAACTGGGCTGTCAGGGAGAGAAGAGGACACTGCATTGCTGAGGGACAGAAAATGAAAATGATATAGTAGAGATGCTTCATTCTGCAGCTTCTTTGGGGCTGCAAATTGCTATTTATTATGTGCATAACAACGCCTGATACAATAAGACTTTGATCCTTGACTGGAGGTTCTAGAAACTCTGTAGTCCAGACAGTAATAACGAACAATTATGCCATGTCAGAATGACGAATGATTAAAAAGATTTTATTGTTTTAACAATTGGGTATATAAAAAACACAGGGAAGTTTCAGAACAGTTAATCTTTAATTGTTCTTTTATTAACCAAACTGGCTTAATAAATCTCTGGGCATTTTGTTAATGAGCACAGTTATGTGCTGTAGAAAAGCCAAGTGATTATCATAAAGATTATTTTTTATGAAGATTACTGTGCCTTTTTTTTACTTGCTGTGTTACCAGGCCTGCAACACAGGACACGGAGCTACAGGGTGGATATACAGCCACTTTTTAAACTCCTGCTCCTTTGAAGGATGCACCTTTTGCCCTTTTTGCCACTACCACCAGTGGTGGTTTAGAAACAAGGTACACCCTGTTATCGCATTCAACATTGAGAATAAGTAAAAAGCAGAGTTCAACAACTCATTCCTACTCAGGATGAGCAACACTAAATTCGGTGTCTGGGCCCGCCGGGGCTGTGCCTCACAGTTTGTCACCTCTCCACGGCAAGGAGTTTGAGCTGTGTGTTTTATATCCCTTTGTGTCTGTCAGAACTCCAGAGAGAAAATCTTACTGGTGAAACTTTCACAGAGAGACAGTCTAAAGCGAAATCAGAAAGCATTTAGTTGGAAAATGAAATCCTGTTTATAACCCAAGAGTCCATCTCAGAAACACACCTGAAATTCTTATTTCTCTAACCAGGGATTAGCTCAGGTCCCGGATCTCTGAATAGAACTATGCACGACTGCCTGCAGGCTTCAGAATCCAACCCAAAGGTCACTGACTTTGAAAAGAACAACTCAACAGCTTCAGTGTACCTTGAAACTCTTCTCCTGGCATAAGGCAGCACCACTGTCACCCTGCCTGGGGTCAGCGGCCACGTCATGAGCCATGGACACTGAGACTTCATCCTTACTGTTAAATGCAACAGGAGACACCAAAGGCCTGAGTCTGGCCCTAAGGCCAAGTGGCATGTGTCCATATCTCAAACTTATTTCCTCCCCAAAAGAAGGCAGTCTGATCCAGGCTGGCAGGGGATCAGCATCTGCAAACTGCCATCTGGTAAATAATAGTGCTTCTTTGCTAGCCAGGAAAAACAACCTTTTTGGGTTAGATTCAGATCTGAAGAAAAGCCCATATGCCTGAATGTTTCCCTGTTCCCTTTCATCTGTATCTGTACCAATAGTGTCCCACAAGATGCTACATTTCCCTGCCAGCCTGACCTTGTTCTTCATTTTCATCATTCCTCTCCAGCACTTCCCCAATGCCTGCCCTCACACCTACATCTGTGCAACTGCTGTTTGTTAAAGCTTGTGTCAAAAGTGCTTGAAAAGTAAACATTTGCAAATTCTGGGTCCACTGACTCTACCTGCTGACTATTCCCTGGGGTTGCATGCCTCATGGACAGCTTACTAACAGGTAAGTTGACTTCTGTTGCTGTCATCACCTGACTGTGGTGCCCAAAGAAGAATTATAGCAAATGCAACACCCAGAAAGCCTCATTAGCACCAAACCAAACACCAGGCTTCAGCCGGAGCTCAGATTTGATAGACATGTTTAAACCACTTACAAACCCTTCCAAACAGTCCTGTGGCCCAGAGAGCAGAGCAGGGCCAGGCCACAGGGTGTTCTGCCCTAAAGTCACATCAGCACCTTTGATTTCAAAGAAAGCTACACCAGGTCTAAACCCCACCCTTGCACATAAACAGGTATCTCCTATTGATTTCTCTTATCTCTTCCCACAGTGACCAAGAGGTGACAGATGACAACTGGGTGGTGGCAGTCTGAGAGTACCTTTCATAATGCCACCAGCAGGGTAGTTCAACAAGGCTGTGGACATCCTCATTCAAAAGATCATAGAATCACTATGGTTGGAAAGAACCTCTAGGATCATCAAGCCCAACCACCATCCCAACATTCCCCTATCCACTAGACCATAGCCTCAAGTGCTACATCTACTCGTTTTTGAAGACCTCCAGGGATGATGGCTCCACCAGCTCCCTGGGCAGCCTGTTCCAGTGCCTCACCACTCTCCCAGTAAAGAATTTCTTCAGTAAAAGTGTCTTATAATCCCTGTTTTTCTGAGGAATTATCTTCCTTCTTTTTCAAAGGCTTTATCCCTGCCTCCCATTCCTACTGCTTTCGTGTTACTTTTCTACAAGTGTGCTTCCAAATAATTTTACTGGCAATAATATATTCAAAAATAGTATTCTGAGCAAGCCTTTTTGCCACAGAAAACAGTCACAGAAAATTAACTGAGCATTGTGTTGACTGAGTCGCTGAAAATGGGCAGACTTTCTATAATTTAGGTGAAAATACACAGAATTTCCACATCAACAGACGCATCAACAGCAGCATCCAGTGTGTAGCTAACCTGATGCAGAAAGCTTAGCTAGGAACAGTCCTTATTCGAGCAGGCATTCATACCAAAACAAATCATCTCCTTCCACCTGGTTCTTTTTCTGGTAAAGGTAAGAAATAATATGTGACAGATGCTGATAACTTTGCTCAGGGTGCTTCTGCAAGATGCTCAGATATGGCAAGGCTATGCACAAATTAAAAAGCTATCCCTGTCAAAAGAAGCTGGAGGAAAGTCCACTGCTGTCATTTGCCAATAAACAGCCCAAAGCTGTTTCTTCCTAACTCTGGATCGTATTTTTAAGGCACAGGCCAACTACTAAGGATTTTAATGACCTACTATTTTTAGTAGTACGAAACATTTAAAGGTCACAGACAGAAAATAGAAACACATCCAGTACCTTAATTCATTCAGACCAGCTAATCAACACATCAGCACAGACAAGATCTTGAATCTCAAATACCCTACTTTGAGCTGCTCATGGACTGAAAAATTCATAAATCAGAAATGACTAATGGCCATATTCAGCAAATAATTTCAGACAGGGAATGCATTTAAGAAGCCCTCAAACTGTCCATAGGAAGATCAGAAACTCCAAGAGGCGACTTTGGATATCCTATGAGAAATGATTTACTCATGGGAAACATTGGTTGTTTGGCTTCCAATACACCAGCCCTGAGGAGCTGGGCAAACCTGGGTCCAGCTCAGGGTATGCCCTTGGCAGTAATAGCAGGTGCCCTACAGAAACCCTCAGGAAAAAGCTTGCAGAATCTACCATATTTATTAAAAAAAGAAAAAATAATAAATCTATCACTCCATCTCTTGTGTTGGCTCAATCCATCAGGAAAAGAAACATCTGCTCCTGCAGTGGCTGGCTGATCTCTCTGCTGAACAGCACGCGTGGCAATAACAAAGTATTGTGAGGTTTTAAAATTAAATTTGCTGTGAGATTGAAATTGGGCTGATCTGCCGCAGTTGCCGTAAAGCCATATACACCCGACTAACTGCCAGCCATCAGGCCCTCACAGCATAGGCTCTGCAAGGCGATTCCAAACCCTCAGGCCCATTCCCCGGCTGCACAAGAGCTCCCATTTGGGTGTCCCCTCCACTTCTCCCCTAGACCAGGCTGGGGGCCAGATTCAGGGCAGAAGCAATCCCAAGGCACCCAGGCTCAGGGCATCAGCCAGAGGATTCCATCCTTGGGACGACAGCACAGCTCTGATGGACACCAGCCACATGGAAGCTGAATAACACCACTTCAGACACCCAGCTCATCCCCCCACATCCCCAGGAGCCCCATGGAGAGAGCAGTTATAGCTCTCAGCTCCTCTAATTTTGGGCAGGTCATTCTTTTCCCCTGTGTAGTCTGTGCCCAGAGTAAGGTGGTGATGGCAGATGGCCACCAGCCATGAGGAGACACCTGGGCTCCCCCACACCAATCAGGGACAGTCCCATCACACTTCTGCCACAGGACCCAGCCCAGCCCCTCAGCCAAGATGGTGGCACCTTGAGGAAAATATGCTTAAGGCCAAAATATCGTAAAGAGAGAGTGAGGAAAAAAGTGAGAGAAATGGCCCCGCAGAAGACGATTAGAGAAGGAGGAGTGGAAGAGGTGCTGCAGGCACTGGGGCAATGATGCCCCTTCTTTGTCCCTCTGCTCCTCCTCCTCCTGCAGCTCTCCAAAATCACTCAACAGGGAGAAAGCCTTTTATCAGCCAAAATCCAAATCTTGCTAGCCCTTTCCCCCTGGGAGGGACTCCCTGGGAGGAAGGGAGGCCAGGGCACCCCCACCATGGGGCAGCTCAGCACCCGGGAATGCTCTTCATGGCTTCCTCTCTCCGGCCAGGGCAGCACTCTCAACAGCCCCTGCAAAATGCCCAACACCAGAACCCTTTCTAGGGACAGAAAGCAGCTTTTTGATCACCCATCCGAGTGCATCTCGCGTGTGAGAGGCCACCCATGAGCAGGTGACTGCGCACACTGAACTCCTGCACGTCATGGAGCAAAGATGTCCCTCTGCACCGGTCCCAGGAAACCTGCCCCTTCACGCGAGGGAGCTGGGGCGTACACAGCTCCGGAGAGCCAAAATGAGTGAGCACACAAGGACCATGGCACAGCCACGGGTGCTGGATCCAAACACTTCATTCCGTGCTGAAGCCCGTGCCAGATCTGCTTCCTTTTTCTCCTCCTGCACGGATCCAATTAAAATGAAAAGAAGCTGTCACTCACAGCCAGCAGATCAGCCCCAGCCAGCCATGTGGTTCAATGTTGAGTGTAGGCTTTCCTGTCAGGTACTCTCTAATCAGCTGAGCTGTTTTCCAGGCTTGCTTTCCATCCCTCCCCACCCGCCCCCATCCTTCTCGTGGTTGCTTTGTTCCAGGCTTCACTGTGCCGACAGAGTTCTGCCAGGCTCCTGGGCAAATCACTCACACCTCAGTCTGAACATGCCACAGACAGAGGCTTTGCACTGGAGTTCAATGTAATTGCTAGCATTTATCACTTTAATAGCCTAATGAAGGTGAGATGTAATTAGAAAGGGCGTCAACTGGAATATGGAGTTTGTTTTACAATTATCTATACAGCAGGTAACCACTGGCACAGAACAGTGCCTTTTAAAAAGCTGGTAATATGTGGCATAAATGTTCATCACGGGGTGACTTAAAGTGACCCAAAGCCACGTTCTGTAATTGCTGCCTTTCTTCCTAAGTGCTTGAAAGCAGACGCAAAAAGATTGAGCCCCTCCCAAGGCGGCTTTTCCAAGCAACGAAGATGGTTTATGTCCATGCGGCTGAGCCCATATAACTGTCACCTCAACATATTCCCACTTGCAGAGTGATCAGCAGTGATTTTGCTTGAGTGATTTTTGTCTGTGCAAGCAAATTCAAATGAAGACAACAATAATAAGAACTCCCAGCAGTGCCATTGCAAAAAAAACCAAGTCTCCAGAAGCACACACACAGCCTTCTCATCACACACACCAAAAAATAAGGAAATAATATAAAAAAAAAATCACAGAAAATTAAAAGCAGTTTGGGAAGTTGAGTTTCTTTTTGTGTTACTTAAGTGTTCATACTCAGAGTAAAGTGAGTTTTATGTAGCTGACATGATGGCTGACCCTTATTTAATGCAGAAAGTCTAGAGGCAGGAAGATGCTTCTCCTGGATAATGATCTCCTGCTGCTAAATAAATGCCAGGGTTTGTTGCTTGATGGATATTGTGCAGTAAAGTAATGATGGCTGATAGTGCTGTTATCAGATAGCTTAACGCTGAGTGGGAGACCTGAGATGCAGTCAGAAGCCTCCTGAGCCCAACCACCACAGTACAGAAGCATGAATCTCCTTAAAGAACTAATCTTGTTTCTGAATAATAGAGTGTAGTTTTAATTTCTATAGTCTCTTGAGGGGTAGTTAGATTGCTGGAAGAACAATTACTTCCAAGAAACCAGCCCTTTCCTCTTCAGAATGGAAGTGTGGACTTTGGTACCTGGCTAATATCTTGAGCGTACTCTAGTCCTGGTAGCTTTCTCCAGAAAAGTACCTGCTGTACTGGCATCCTTCTGACATTACCCAGAAAGAATTTTAATTTAGTACAGAAGACTGACAGGAGGAAGCATTGAAAATTTTAGCTCAAGGAATCAGAAACAATGAAGATGAAGCCTGGAGCTGTAACAGTTTGGGTTTCACCCAGCCCTGCTGTAAGATGAAAGTAGAGGTCTCATGCCTGCCTATTGTCACCAAAATCAGGAGTAAACTCCTTGACACCAACGTAGCATTAAGAAGCTGCGCTCTGTTGCAGCACTGGATGCATGAGGGATCCCTCCACCTAACATGTACTCTGTAGGTGGCATCAGTCAAAGCTTATATCATCCTGCTACACACATATCTATCGAATTTCCGGGAGAATTCATGTATATTCATTCTATTTCCTGGAACTAATCATCATATCTCCTTAGTCAATACGCATGTGGTTTGGGTCTCTGAGAGGCTTCCATGGGGGTCTCCAGTGGTCTCTGGCAGACTCTTATGGTTCCTGGTTGTCTTCCAAGAGATGGTCTTTGCTTGGCCTTTGGGCTCTTCTTCCTTATATGGTAAGGAGTTGCCTCATCCTTTTGTTTGCCACAGTCCTTTGCTCCCTTATCTAGTTTCCACTGACTCTCTTAAGTTCTTCGAGCATGTAGTTATCTTTGCTGACCATTCCTCAAACAAACAATTACTTTTTGGTTATTGTTTACAACACTATGAGATGCTTTCATTCAGTTCATCATGATAGGGTTCCCCTAGGTCTTACAAACACATAACCAGCTCCTCATAGAGCTCCCCCACTGCAGATGCAGCAGTGGGTTAGAGAAGAGTAGATTCCTAAAAGACTTGCAGATGACACCAGAAGTGTTACCAGATACTTGGCAGAAAACCCTCCTGTCCATTTAACTTTTTCACCATGCTGTAGGAAGCACTCATGTCTTCCAGAAGCATCACCTTAATAGCTATGAACTGAACCCCTTCCTGCATCCTGTGACCAGCTATAGTGCCTTTGAAGATTGTGGTCTTACTCGACTTAGCATCAGTCTGCCTCCTTGGTACACACTCCCAGACTAGTCTTCATTTCCTAGCCTAAACTACATGCTCATCACTTCTGGGTGGCACTTACTGGCACAGTGACATACAAAGTGAGTTTACGAAGCTCCTTAAAATTCAAGTTGAGACCTGGTTCCAGCTTCCCTGTACTTTGTATAGCCATCTGAAGCTACACAAAGAGGACATGAAAAAGGACCATTTCAGAGAGGCACCATTTTGCACTCACCTTGCAGGGTTTTAGGTGCCTTCACAAAAAAGAGGTAGCAGCTCAGGTTCTCTCTTTCTTTTTGTGAATTGAACACAGTTTTTTGATACCCTCAGAAGAAAGTCTTCCTGCTTACAGCTACACTGCAGCAGACAATTGGATTTGTCACTTGGGGATCGTGTATTTATTTTCTGTGTGGACACCCCATACATGAGAATCAGCTTAGGTTCCTCCAACAGGTGGGAGCCTGCAGAAATGAGAGCCTGATATAATGTGGAGGCCATATGATGACAGTGATGGCTCAGAGAAAGTGATGCTGCTAATTGCAGCAATTAAACAGTAATGATATAATTAATGCAAAAATTATGCATGGCTCAAATCCAAGCTATTGGAGTGCAAGAGGTATTCATCACGCCTAGATGAAAATGATTCATGTTGAGATGATATCAAATCTGCTTTTATGATTTGATCATGGATAATGGTTACAGGGAATTCAGGGAACAGTGACAGACTAAGTTCAGCAGTAGAAGTAGCTGATGGGAATGCCAATGAAACACAAAATTACTCCAAATTTGATGGGACAAATTGAGCACTGAAGGTGAGGAGAACTGAACAAGTCTTGCTATAGCAAGACCCTTCAGATCCATGCCCCAGGTCAACAGCAGATATGATGCCCTACAAACCCAGATGCAAAGACTGGCTTCAGCTGTCAATACACTCAAATGGACACTTTGTACATCCCCTTCCAAATGCATGACAATAAACAGGACAAGAGAAGTCAACCAGTTCATTTTACTTTTTTCCAAAGCAACCTTTGCTGGAGAGGCTGTTTAAGGATGAGTATTAACTCTGCATAACACCCAGCATTTCCAGTCTAGTATATTCCAAGCTTTTCCCACAAATCCATCTTGAAAAATTACTACATTAAGTGGTAGGTTACTGGAACTGTAACCATTTATGCTTTACTTATGGTTCCATACTAGGCACCTTAATACTGTGAAATCAAAATATTTGCTGCATCTTACCATACGTTTTACTGATTGGTCTTCCTATGGACAAGGACAGAGTTCCCGAGGAAAGGGGAAGGACTGAAAATACAGAGTGCATATTGGAAAGCAGTTGAATTGTTAGTGCAGAGTTTTCTTGTGTGCTTTTTGTACCATGTTCCACACACAATCACTTTTAACCAATCTCTCTGTGCTGAGCCCAGAATCCACGTGCTAGTTTTAGTCACTGGGAGTTTTGAGAGTCAAACTTAGCAGCTGTGTCCACCAGTAGCTTAAAACATTTTGGTTTATTTGTCTCTAGCTGAATGCAGAAAGCCCTGAGGTCCAGTAAAGTGGACCTAGTATTTGTGTTAACGCAAACATACAATATATTGGCCATTTGGTTTTACAAACATACCTTGTTTGGTGTCTGAGGAGGAGTAATGGTTTTCCATTTAGACTGTGGAGTCTACTGCTTAATAATAAATACACTCCTGACATTGTTAAATGATAGCTTGCTTCTAATAAACCCCATGCTGATCTGTGTGTTGGCTAGAGTGGGCAATTCATCTTCCTGGGCTGTTAAAACTTTAGCTGGGATTATAGAGACAACATGAATCAAGACACGATCAGCATGTCCCCTGCTGGTTTGCTCATTTTCTCACCATAACAAAATACTGGCTAGTTTTCTCTTCCTGTTGCAGGTCTTGTTATTAGTTGATTTCATTATTAATCGCTCCTAAGGCTTGAGAGGCCTTTTCAAGGCACGTACACAAGGGATCCACACAGCCTACAGACAAAAGACTGCTATACTTCCATGCTCATGCCTCTCCCAGGCTACTTGGTATCAAGTTGTAATCCCTTTGTGTTACTGAATAAAGAGCCTGCAGCCACACTCTGACTCCACAGCAATGAACTGAGTGCTCCAATTTTTTCCTTGATTTGCTACCAGAAAGAAAGAAAGAGGGGGAAAAGGGCAGGAGGGGTGGGAGAAGAACGGTACTATCCTCAAATCTAATTACGGCCTCAGTAGCTCCTGAGGATTCAGCTTTATGAAGTGGCTCATAAAAGCCTTCCTTGTCATCATGCCCACTAATACCCTTTGATCTCATGCTCTGATAAGGGCTTGTTTGAGTCATTTTAAATTAGCTGATAATATTCCAACAAGTAGGCTGTGGGATGCATCAGACAACCAAGTGCCTGAGAAAGAGCAGCCTCCAAGGAACAGCCTGCAACTGCCTGAACAGACCTGGCTTCTTGCTCCACAGAGGCCTCACCAAAGATAAATGGGCTCCCACTGGCTCTGCTGAGGTTGGCATCTGTCACCCCAGAAGCATGCACGTCATACCAGGAAGCTATAGCATACCCAGGGCACGCAGAGCTCACTGCCAGTGATCCTCCACAAGCTATCACCGTAAGCCTGAGGAGACAGGACTCCCCAGGTCCCAGCACAGCCCTGCACACTTGAGCACACAGGACACACAATTTGGAAAGCAGAGCTTCCAGCTCCCTATCGTTTCACATTAAAACAGCCCAGGGCTGACCTTTTAAATCACAGAGTGGATAGTGTGTAGTCCCTCTGCACCCCTCCACAGCTGCTACTACTATTATTTGCCACAAAAAGTTGAAATCAGGTTAAGGACATCTTTTTCTTCCCCCCAATCCAGCTACTTACAAAACCCAGTTGAGGCACCATGAATGTTTCCTTTCCCCTTCTGGATGCTTACACTCTCAGGTACCTTTTGACAACTACCATTAATTATCAAGATACATGAATGTCGGACCTTTCACTTTCACAGCTGCACAGAAGCAAACCAACAGATTTGCTTTCTGTCACCAAAGGTGACAAGCTCAGCTGTGAATGTCACCCTGTCCCCTGCAGAATGACCAGTGCATACCCCAGCCTGGTCAGCCAGGTTCTTTTCCCCTGTTGTCTCAGGGACAACCTGACTTGGCATCTATTGCTAGAAGTCCATCTGTTCTTGGGGATAACAACTCAGTGTTCATGAACCAGCTTGACACTCCCACCAAGGGAAAAAAGCAGTGCAGGATCCACCCAGTCTTGGCACAACTGGAGCTGGCAGCCTTGTGCTGAAGGAAGAGAGGGGTTGACTCTGGACAAGAGTTGCACTGCAAATGCACCTATACCTCCAGTAACAAAGTAGCATCCCAAGCCCTGATATCTCCTAGATATCCTCAAAATCAGCTGTTAGCACACACCTGGAAACCCTTTTACAGAAGGCCAAGAGAGTTGGGGAGGAGAGAGGGAAAGGTAGTGGGTTTGTTGTGTTCGTTCTTTTCTTTCACTGCCTTTACCTTCAAGGCATACTCTATTTTGTTGTTTTCCATCAGGCTGGCTGCTAGAATACTTAAACAGCCAGGCATCAACTGAGGACCAGACTGGAAGGACAGAATCAGCCAGAGAAGGTGAGAAGGACACATCACTGAATCTATCCAAAGAGAAAATGAAGCTGCATGCATGACCCTCCAGAGCCATCACTTACCAACAAGCAGCCCAGGCAGAACCTTGCAGACCAGCTTACTATCTTCTGAAGGCAGTGGGAACAGTCCAGTACCTTATTTGCAAGGCAAGTCCCCCAAAGCAGATAGAGATGCCTCACTTGTCCTGGTAATATGCTGTGGGTTACAGCACCAGGCCTTATGAGTCTCTGTAATATGCCTGAGAAATACAAGGCACCTGTCCTGCATTAGAGTAGATAGGTTTATCTCATTTCAGAGCCAACTCACGGATGGGTAGAGATCAGATCAGCTGTAAGAAATTCCTTTTATTGTGCAACTTGTTATTCACGGTAGGGTGAAAATGGTTTCAAAGGTGATCCCGTGCACTCGGAGGGATATCTTCTTATATCTAATGTAGTTTATACAAACCAAATTGGTTTTTGCTTCAAACATCTCTCTGCAGAAGAAAATCAATTTCAAGACGCAATGGCTGTGATCTTTCAAGCTAAGGATCCATTGCAAACTTACTAAGTGTTTGGCAATGCAAAGCTGCAGAGACTGGACAAGTAATGCACGTTATCAACATATGTGCCGTGTCCAAATCAAGGTTTTGCTTGCAAGGCACTGAATAATCCATTGCCACTCTAACAACAGTACCACTAACAGAAGCAAAAAATATGTTGTGACTAAAGGAATTTGTGACTAATTTCTTTAACCCCTACAGCATTCTGGAGCAGCCATTCCAAGCCCCTGTATCAGTTAGCACCCACAGTATAAAACCCTGAAAGTGCAGGGTGATGACCCAAGATCCACCCACGCTCTCTGAGGCCTAGGAGCAGGTGTTTTCATGCTCAGATAGTTTGCAACATCCTTAGTTACTCCCCAGTCTCACACCTCCAGAACTTACTGTCCATCTTGTGAACCCACCCACCATGCACTCGGTCAGTTCTTGTCAGACTACCTGCCAGTGCTTCCCAGTACTGCCAAACCTCCAGGAAAACCCCTTCCACCTTAGCTTGTGCACAGCTCTCCCCAGATGAACTTCCCAAGCATTAGTAAGAAGGTGAAACCAGCCTCAGGAAGAGGATTAGGAGCACTCTCTCCCAACACTGCATGGTCTTCTGCTTCTTGTGAAATGATCATTGCTGTGTACATCCTTGTCAGTGGCCCTGGGGAAGCTCGAGTCCAGTAAGACTTGCAATAGCTATCTAAATTGTGTTGGCTTAGCCCAAGTGGGTCTGAGCTAATGCTGGTAATACCCTTGGATCAGGTTGTGACTGCCTGTAGACTTTGTGTCTGACTCTGCGTTTAGAGACAACAATCATCTCTGCCTGAGAAAATAGGTTGAATGTCCACAGGGGTGATCCAGGAACTGTCAACAGAATCAGAATTCATGAAAACTCCTCAAAGTGCTTCTAACACTGATTCTTCTAAAAACCTCTCAAGTGGAAGTAGAGCATTACAGTACCAAGATGCTGACCTCCATTAAAATAGGCTCTGGCAACTTCTCCAAAGTGGAGAGGAGGCGACCTGGCATTCTATCTGGCTGCTGCTGAGACACACACAGACACATGGATCATTATCTGTCTCCATGGCCAGTTGGGACCATGCAGTGCACGTCCCAGATGCAAGCACAGCTGCTCTGAAGTACCACAGGAGTACCACTGCCTCAGTAAGAAAACTTAGGACTGGGGGGCTTTGCTCTGGTGGTGTGCCACACACTCAAGCTCACAGTGTAGCTCTGAGTCACTGGGCCTGAACTTGCAGCTCATTTGGCCACTCCAGCCCACAGCCAAGAGGACATGTTGCCAGTTTTCAAGGGTCCTGCTACAGCATTAAGGAATCTCTTGCACTCTGGGCAACCTGGCAAAGGACTCCCTGCTGCAGCAGAGATAGCTTCTCCCCTACATGGAATGCAACTCTCTCCCTCACATGAGGTAGGACTAAGACATTTTAAAAATAGGAAGACTTCTATCAACTTGACCTTTAAATGGGAGTTTGCTTCTTCCCACTTCTCTCAGTTTGACTGGTGGGAACAGGCTAGACAGGACACTTTTGGCTGCAATCAGATCAAAGCCCAAGGTAAGAAAGCTTGGATCACAGACACTGCAGGAAAAAGTATATTTACAATCAGTAAATCTGTTAACACTTAAGATCCCTTTTCCCCACCTTTCTCTTAAAAATAACACTAAACAGGTTGCTACTCACTTGCAGACTCCAAAACCTTTCACCCTGGCAACAGTCCTGATTTTGCAATATCTTTGTTTTATTGTATGTATCGGGTTACAAGCAAGCTGTCAGTGCTCCTTTCCTTTCCTCCTTGGTTCAACAGTTTTACAATGGATTTTACCCCTGTATAGCAGCAACGTCTTGTCTGGACATTTCTTTCACATAAATCAGAGGAAAATGAGAGATATCACTCATGGTGATGGAAAATTGAGAAGTGCTTATGCAAAACTCAACCATAAAGTCATGTTTTCTTTTGTAGATCACACACAACCAACTTGGATTTCCTTATGTGCCCAAATGATGCCGGAGAAACCAAAACAACCCCCTTCACCACAAAAGTAGCATTCTTATCTGCAAACATATATGTAGCTTTCTGTCAGCTCTAAGCTAAAAACGCAGCTCAACTCAAAACTTAATTAGACTCAGTTGGAGAGGCAGTAGCTTGTAACAGGTTTTTATTCTTACAGGGTTCTGAAGGCACTTCCAGCAAGAGAACAGTAGACATATGGAAAACATCCATAAATCTGGAATTATTCCACTGAATTTTAGCCCATAAGTCTCAATGTGAGCAGGATACCCATGTCAGGCTTCCTTAAACTCTTCAACCATCTAAAGCAGTCACGTAATATTAAAACTGGAGATAGGTTGACCATTCAAAATTAATTTAGCCAGAACATTAATGAGTTACAGTTTCTTCTGCTGCATGTAATCTTCTTGATTTTGCTTCCTTTACCACTCCTACAAACAATTCTAGCCCACAGGTTTTCACTAAAGCTTTTTAGATCTGAAATTCGAGCAGCACAGATCCTATTGCACAGTTGTGATCAGAGTCCAAGCCATGAACAATACCAGCCTGTTACACTATGGGCCCCTGTTTGCTTAGGGCAGTGTGGCAGGTTGACCCTGTCCCCTCCCTGACAAACAGGATGGGGAAAAGGATCAGGAGGGCAAAAGTGAGAAAATCTTGTGGGTTTAAAAGAGAGTTTAGTAAGTGAAGGAAATTGAAAGAAAAATAAAAAAAAACCAACCCAAACACACCCAAGTGATGCAAAGGCAGTCACTCACCACCTTCAGAGTCATGCCCAGCCAATCTCTGAACAACATCTACTGTGGAAAAATTCTCCCCCAGTTTTACTGCTGAGTGTGACATTATATGGTATGAGATAATGTGTCTTGATCAGTTTGGGTCAGCTGTTCTGGCTGCATTCCCTCCCAACCTCTTGCCCAAACCTAGCTTATTCACTGGGGCAGCAGAGTGAGAGATGGAGAAGGCCTTGACACTGTGCAAGCACAGCAATAACTAAAACGTTGTTATGTGTTATCAACACTGTTTTGGTCACCAATCTAAAACACAGCATCATAGAGGCTGCTTTGAGGAAAATTAACTCCATCCAAACCAGGCCCTGTACAGGCAGATAATAAGGGTCTGTGGAGCTAACTCCAGGGACTGCCAGTCCATTGTCAGCCCAGTACTGCTGGTATTGCATGCCACAGAAACTACTACTTGGTTTTCTCTCTGTTCAAAACATTCAATCTTCACTAAAAGTCTGTGAAACCAAGGCAGGAAAGTGTAGATATGGTGCTTGGGGATGTGGCTGAGAGGTGGATTTGGTAGAGTAGGGCTAATGGTTGGACTCAATGATCTTAAAGGTCTTTTCCAACCAAAGTGATTTTATGACTCTGTACATAAGCTATCCCAAGTAACTCCTAGAAGCTGAAGAAGGGATTAGCACTCAGGGCTGGTACTTGTCTTGAACCACAGCCCCACAGTCTTCACCCACCAACCCCATTTTCCCACTGCATCACTGGATAATAAAAGAGCTTTGAATTCAGTTTCTCTCTCTTTACTGCATCAGCTGGTTGTAAGCTGAGGTTCCAAGCACTAATGCTTTGTGTTCTTATGGTGCTGCACTGGTACAGAGAGAGGATGAACACAAAATACCTAAAAATCACATAGGCAGCAAGGTAAGGACTTGTACAACTTCCACAGTCCAACTAAAATCAGACAGATTTCCTCTCACTAGAACACAGATCTCCTTTGGGAGGGAACGCGAAGGCTAAGATGCTTTTTTAGGTGTTTGTTTGGTTTGGGTTGGGTTTTTTTTGGCATAGCTTTGGTCAGCCCTTTAAAAGGCAGAAGTAGTTCTACCCCTGAGTTTCCTGCTCTGCATCTAATTTTCCCAAGGCACAAGTGACTTACTGGAGCTCACAAAGCTCAACAGCCAGGATTAGAAACATATTTTCTACTTTATCTCCTGTTCTTTCAAGTCAGTATGAAATGTTACCAAAAAACATTAAGCCCTAATGTCATTTGGTAGTAAGAGGTATGGGCATAGGAGCCCATCTAGAAACACCTATCGATGTTGTCATCTATAGCTGTTCACAGCAAGATAACAAATGTCTAGGCAAGTAACAAATACAAAGCAAAAAAGGTTCATCTATCTCCAATGTACTTTAATCAGTGAAATAAACCTAAAGGTATGAGTTGGATTTCAGCAGCAATTAACTTTCCCCCTAACATGATGCAAGGTCTCTTTGCAGGGATGCCAAGCAAAAGATCTGCTAAATGCCATACTGGGGTTAACTCTGGAGACTGCCAGTCCACTGCCTGCTTACATAAAGCTTCCCAGGAGCCAGACTGATAGCCTCTGACTTCTCTGAAAAGACTGCTGATCCACAGAGCTAATCTCATTTATTGGACCATGAAATAAGCTGCAGTCTAAGGGTTACATGTGATGGATGCAAGACACGATCACCAGTTTGCTGACTGGCTGCTGCTCCCTTTGTCTGTGAGGTACCTGGTGGCTTTTGGGCCTGCAAGAGACTTAGCTGAACAATGACACTCTCTGGTAGGGGACACCATGCCTGATGTCACCTTCTCCACTGCCTGCCTTCCACTGCCCCCAAACAAGTTCACAGTGACCACCTTCGCATGTGTTTTGGAATAGTAGGGTTTTGGTACAGCATTTGGGTTTCACAAAAGGTAAGAGAGCTGAAAAGCTGGTCAAAATACTTCTTCCTGGAATACATCCCTGCTGCTCCCATGAGTTCACGTGGCCAAGCACACATATGTACCAAGGCAGCTATTTATGCTAAGGCAAAGAAGAGCGTTACCTGTTTAGAGAGGTTTGGCTGTCAGCAGAATGGATATTGTCAGCTTTGGTGAAAAATAATAAAGCTAGATAGGTCTGAAGTCCTGCTCAGAGTGTACCTGTCAGGTGCTGGGCTTCAAAAGTGATGCCAAGTTGTTCATCTCTTTGAATCTTCAGAATCAAAGTGCCAGCAGCTGGGCAGCCCCCAGGTGCAGGCACAGTGCAGGTTTGAACACATGAAGCCTCCAGCTCTTGGGAGCTGCTTTCCCTTGTAAGCACTAGGCAGGGAATTACTACCACTTGCCTGTCACCACCGGTGTGATAAGCAGGTGTGATATTTCCTGGTTCAATTACATAGAAGGAGCCCAAGGTCACTGCCCTTCTTTGTGAAATGAGTCCCTTCCATTTTAAGTGGTTCCCTTTGTTTCCTGCACAAGTGGTGACATGGAAACAATACCGTCTCCCACCATGAAATGACAGCTTGCTCCAGCCCTTTCATAACAGAAGCCCTTGAAGTTTGTACCAAGGGAGCTTGATGAGGTTAGTAATCACTGCAGCACATGGAAGGCTTTTATACCCTGCCACCCTTTGTATAAAAAGAGTTATACTGGTTCTGCCTCTACAGCCAAGGGAGATTTACACGTGGCTTTCTTCCAGCACTGAAGGAAGAGAAACTGAGGCAGTAAAATCCTGAAAGCCAGCAATTTATTCAGGAAGGGATGCTGAGAGCACTCAAAGGCTCAAAGCTTATGGTGTTTTACCTATAGTTTGCAGCACAGGAAACACAGGATAGGATTTTCATTAAGCCCTAGCATTTTCAGAGGCACAAACTGTATTTTTTTTTTCATTATGCTGACAGTCCTGCAAAAGTTCTCTTCAACAGTTGCCGTGTGCACAGCTCTTGGTGATTCACTGCCTCTTACCTGTTGCTGTTGTGGGAGCTGCTTTGGAAGACAGGCTGGAAAAGATCTTCCAGTCTTCCATTCCTAAGACCCCTTCTGAGGTGTTCTGTCCTATTTTCCTTTGGCAGTCACCTCCCTCCTGCACAATGATTGTACTTAGCATAACCTCTGGGGCTAATGACTTATCTCCAAAAGCTGAAGAAATAATTTCTGCCAAGTCTGCCAATGATAAATGACTTTGGGAGAGAGGTACTTTGTGACCCAGAGTTCCCTGCTCACAGGTGTGACTGAAGGAATCCCGAACCTTTCCTTCAGTACTTCACATCTTGGGCTACAAGATACCTGGGAAGCAAAACCAGGTAATATCCCTTTCTCAGAGCAGTCTCTAGTTTTCATTACCTCCTCCATTCCTTTAGTAGCAGCACTTCATGGGAGTCCCCTCTTCTGTTGTTAGGAAATTGGGAAACAGAAATATCACACCATTACCTTCAATTACCAAAAATATTACTTTTATGGAAGAAAAGTGAAAATTTTACTTATTCCAGTTCTGAAGCAGTGAGAAAGACAGAGTGAGAGGGGAGTTTTCAGTGACCAAGGCTCATCCATGGCCTTCAGAGAGGAGAAATAATCATGTTAACTGCCTTTCCTCCCAGCTTTACAGCAGTTTATATCCTCTAATCTCACACACTGAATCCTCTGTTTGCTTGGGCTTTGGAGATTCAACAACCCCCATATGCAGTTAGCACAGAGCAGGATTCCCCCATCACTCCTTGGTTTGTGGCCACAGCCACAAATAAATGACTGTTGTGCCTCTGTACACACAAGATGTACGTGGATCAGGCAAATTCAAACGTGCAACACTGCTCCACCCACGTCATCTGCAGAAGATGAACTCATCCACAGCAATGAAAAGTGCAAAGATAATTCAGTGTTTTCCACTCAATCCCAGGCAAATCCTTCCTTGTGCACCTGCCTCACCCCAAAAAAACTTGTTTTGCTGAATCCAAGTCTCCTTTTGGTCTCCAAGGTTGTTCTACCTGTGTTTCCACAGAGATTAATCGGTACTGTGCACACTGAACTTGTGTAGGGCCCAGTGCAGGAGTACCAGTATCCCTCTAAAGCATTTCAAGTTCATTCTTTTGCCATCCCGTCTTTGAATGTCTGACCGCCAACAGTTCAATACCAGCTGCATGTCCTGCAGACAGTATCCGTTGTTCAACCGGGAGTGCTGTGTCCTTATTTTTTATTTGAATGATTCTTCTCCTGTCCCATAATACACCAGGACCCCCAATGGTCTTGCATTTGAGCTCCACCTGGTGCATCTTGCCTGCATGGTGCAACGTCTCCGCACCTATCCCCGCTAAGTCCTCCGCTGGGTCAAGACATCACCATGTCCCAGCGCTGACTCAAGGCCGTGCTCTCACAAGGGTTGATGACAAGTTCTTTGGTACTCTCATTCGTGTCCCCAATCGTCTCAGTGTCCAAACAGAAGCGTGAAGCTATATGTTCAATATGTGACCCAACTTTGCCCCATCGCTGAGGAGAGACACACACCAGAGGAGAAACGGGTGAACAAGATTCCTCCTCATTCTGCTTTGACTATATTGCTCCAGCCAGCATCAAGAGAACAGTTGTCACTAAGCCTTTGCAGCCTGCTGCCAGGTAGCACAGGGTCCCCAAACCCACACCAAGCAGAGCACACGCCGAGCGTTCCTCCTGTCAGGAGCACAGTCATTTTAAGCTCAGCCTCTGCTTGGCTTCAGGAAGATAATATATTGCTAACAGCTTTCTCCCCAGGTCACTGGTTCAAATGCCAGCTCCATGATTAACTGCAGAGAACTGTGAGCATCTGCTGGCTGACTGGCAGCCCGTGTGAACTAAATTGCCAGTTTTGGTTTGACTTCTGCAGTTAAGTATCCAGATCACCACCCACACTAATAGACATCCTTATCAACACACTCATTTAAGAAGCAAAGGGCTGAACAGGACAGAGTCTCTGCTCCCAGGCAGACTGTGCTTCCCAAATGAAGTCAGAGCACAGGGGTGACTTGATGTGCAGTCATACCCCAATGAAAGAAAGGGAACTTCAGAGAAAACGGGGATCAATGAAAGGGCTCACCTGCTTGTTGTCACTCTCTTTGCAAGGCAACAACAGCACCTGAGAACCAGGGAAAAGGGTGTACACAGACAAACACAGCTGCTGCTGGCGGACTTGGTGGTTGTATGTATACGTCCATTCCTACAAAGAGAAAGAAAAATCAAGAGGTGAGAGATTAGGGTTGACTCTTGGTATTCTTCTACCTGGAAAACAAACACTTTGGCTTGGATCCTGCCCCACCTGAAATCAAGCACAAACTTCACTGACCTCAAAAGGCACAAGGATGTTTCGACCCTCCCCAGAACTGCAGCTGTCATTGGGGACTGCATGTGCCACAGAAAACGTCTACAAAGGCTGCTGCAAGAAAATGGTTTGAGTGGCAAAGATTTCATAGCCAGAACTGGGCTGTGGCTGGGGAACAGAGGGATGGGAAGGCAGCAAAAGAGAAGCAGAAATACTACGCATAATGTGTAATCCTCTTTTCGTGAGGAAGAGTGGCAGAAATGCTTTACAGCTGGCAGCAGGAGAGAGGGGGTGATACATAGCAAATGTTTGCAACTCCCGGGATTCTGTTCCCAAATATCACAAAAATCAGGGGTAAAGCTCTGCTTTATATCACAGGAGGAGGACCAAACTCCAAACGTTTGCTGTACTGGTTAGCTACGACTGCTACTCCCCTTCCTTTCTTGGAATTATTTCTCTCATGCTCCTTTTCATGTTCTGCTCTTTATCAGCTCCTCAGCTGATAAAAAAATAAACTTTGAAGGAGCAAAGACTTTGTCTTGAGTAAAGCTTACCACACAACAGGGGCTCTCTGGGATCATCCTCTTTCACCTGCGCATGTTTTACTTGGGAGAAAAACAGAAGTAGCTCAAGCAGGATTTCCAAATGTGCTGGACAAAGCATCATGCATCATGTACAGATACACTGCTTAGCCCAGGAGTATTTCAGAGAAGTTTACCCCAATGTTCATTCCAGTTGAACATTTTCAACCATTCACCTGTACTCATATTACCCAAAAGCACCTCCTGGGGAATCTGATCCTGCCCAGGCAAGGGATGTCTCTCTCCTGTTTGTGTGTGTACACAGTCAGACAAGAGCTGCTTTGGCTTGTGGGAAACCACCAACTGTGCTTTTACATAACTCTGGAGAGTGACTTCCAGAACAAATTTTTTGCTTATAACTTTGTGCATGCATTGACTTTAAAATTAGAAAGAGGAGGGCTGGAAGGGGATTCTGAGGGTGTTCAGCCAGGGTGCAAAGCTCCTTCTGTGTAAATGGCTCTGAGATAGCAGTCAGGTGAGCAGCAATGGGAGCAAATGGAAAGCAGGCTGCCATGGCAGGGCAGTTGAGCAGGACTGGAGGACAAATAGCAGGCTGCCTTCACCAGCACAGGGCAATAACCATGCTGGAGAGAACAAGGCCAGGGAGCAGGAAGGTTTCCTCAGTAGGCCCTAAGAGCCAAGGCAAATGCTTTGACAGTATATGGGCTATGAGAACTGGGAAAGATGCTGTGAAAGAAAAGGTGAGGTGCAGGAGAAAACAAAACAGTGGAGAGCTCAGATGTGGAGGAGTCGGAGCTCCAGGAGGAGGGAAGAGAGCAGGGGTGTTGCCAACGGAGGGTAAGGCAGGGCTCAAACATATGGCAGTTAGCCCAGGGCTGGAAAAATGAAGTGCAAAACGTGCTCCTGGGAGCCTGCAACCCCTTCTGAGTGATGGAGAGAGACATGAAGAATGGCTGTCCTGAGCTGGGACACCTGCAGCTCCCCCTGACTTTGAATGGTGGAAGCTTTGGGTTGCATTAGCATGAGTTATTAGAGCAGGGAAACTCTTCCACCCTTTGGTATTTGTCACCATCAGCAGCTCTAACTCCTCTCCCCAACTTCAAAACAGACAGCTACAGGCATTTAATTCCTGGGAACAGAAATCCTGCTTCACTCTGCTTCTCGGCCACCTGGAAAAGAGAACATGCTTTTGCACAGCAGACCCAAATCCACAAGGACTTCACACTGTGTGCCTCACACCCTGCACTTCTCAGCCTACTACTCCTCACCAGCTACTGGAAATCAAACCTGGCTTTCTAAACAGCCTGCCCACAGGTTTCTCAGTGAAAGCTGCCCAGGATTTCAGCACATAACAAGTATTCATTTTCAAAGCTGCACTCTGCTCCTGAAGGGCTTTCTGGCAACTACTTCTTCTTTGTCAGATGGAACAGTTTACCTGATCCTACAGAGAACACGTTCCAGACATCCCAACCATGCACACTGTCAGCTGCTGCGTAAACCACCAGCCTGGGAAATCAGGTGCCAAATTAGTCCTGCATCTGTGAAGAACCAAGCCCTACGGGGCAAGTTCCAACACCTGTTCTTGGAGCCCACGCTGCTACAAGCTGCTTTGAAAACCTGCTTTACATTTTTAACCAATTGTTCATCATTTTAGCTCAGGAGAGGGCTGGAGCTGCACCCATAAGGCTCCCCAGCAGCAGCAAGTTAATCCTGTAACTCGTACGTGTGTTGAATCCCACAACTAACTCAGACCATGGGATTTATTTTCTTCTGCTTTGATTTCATAACCTCCTGGCTTCACTGAGGCACCTCATGGAGGACTGCTCCTCCCAGAGGTTCTCCATGCTCTTTTTCCATGGCAGGCTCTGTTCAAGCCTTCCTAATTTTCACATCCCCTTAAGCCAGGACCATCTTCTCTCACAGCAAAGCACCATTGGATAGACAGGGTGGTGGTAACCATCTCCCCTAAACTGCTCTTCATCACAAGAAACAAAGCCTTCAGAGATGGATATAGACATCAGTCCAATGCCTGACATTGGATCCTCCCCTCTTGCCCCCAAGTTGTCTTGCTACTGCCTTTATCTAAAACGACAGATTTTCACATGGCTCTTCTAGTTTGGCAGACGGGTTTTTTATGGAAGCCAGCCCTGTTGAAAATGTTTTATCTAGTTCTAATCATTTCTTGTCTCTTTTTAGCACTAGATGAAAGCCAGAGAAAATTACACAGAAAATTAAGAAACTCGGGGATGGGGAAGTCGCTAGAATACCACAGATGCCATGAAAAACTTTCAGTTAAAACACAGGCAAATGGCCATGCAAATTTTTATCTTACCCAATCTCCTCCCTTATATCTATTAATTGGGATGAAAAATCCTGCTTTTTTTTCCCATGAGAAACAACTTTATCTTCTAAACCCTGGCACACAGAGCACTCACGTGGCCAGCACAGCACTAAAAATAGCAGAGCTTTGCACCCCAGAGGTTGTGGTGGATGGGGCAGCCCAGGGAACTCCTAAGAAGAGACACCTTCAAGAAGTTAATGTGGCTTCAGGGTTGCAGACTGGCCTGAAGAGACGCCAATTAGAGCTGACCCTGGAACCAAGAAAACAGACACAGGAGGTGAAACTGAGATGAAGATTGCCCATCTTTTCTAAGACAAAGATGGAGTGGTGGTGGAGTAGGGAGGAAGAGGGTGGACTGAGAGAGCAGAACTGCCACCTGCACATCACAACCATCAACCCCTTTCCTCCAAAGCCTTGGATAACACTAACCCCCATCTGAATCTTGTGACTATTTTTCAAGGCTTTAGCATCATTTGAGCAGGCACCTGTCACTGTTACTCAGCATCACTGTGAATTGAGGAAATTATTTTAAAACGTGACCTTTGGCTTAGCATAGCCTGACTGGCAGGAGAAAGCAGTCCCTCAGCATAGCAAGGAGCAACTTCATGGGAGCCCAATGTTACGTGACAGAGCTGTACGTGGTCTGCTGCCAAGCAAGAGGTCAGCTGTACCCCGAAGCTGGGGTAGCGGCTAGAGAGAAACATTTCTGAAGAAGCCAGGAACAATCTCAGACCTCAATCATCTTTTTAAAATCACAGGGTAGGATTTCCCAAGGCCCATGACTGCATGGGTCACCTAATGATACAAAAGTGCTTCACTCATCACAAGGCCCTTGGATGCAACTAGCACTTACACACATCTCAGGAGAGGGGAAAGCAATGCACAAGAAGTGCCCATGGCAGCCTGGGTGCAGGGGTGACACTGCTGCCAGCCAGCCCCTCTGCTCTCCTGGCTCAGCCCAGCTCCTGCAGCTCCAGCTGGCCTACAGCCGGGGCAGGACGTGCCCACGGAGGAGAAGAATGAGAGTTTTGGAGAGGAGGAAGGTCAGAAGAGAATTCTTATGGTTAGCATGTCTCAGGAGGGACACTGTCAGGTTAGCCTGGATAGATGCTAAATATTCTCTAAAGAAAGTGCAGATCTGCTCAGCCCACAGAGGTCCTTGAGCCAGCTGGGGTAAGCTTCAATGTCACATCAGGCAGATTATCACACTGCATTTCCTTCACAATAAGAGTCAAGGACATGCCACCCAAATGCAATGGCAGCATGTCACCTTCAAGGCCCAGATATTTTGGGGTGTAGGCCAGGGAAACAGACGTTGCAACCTTATAGAATCATAGAACCTTCCCACTGTTTCCTCACTTATCTAGGAGATGACTAACTTTATGCTCATCTTTCATCCGCTGGTGCTTACATGTGTGTGAGTATCCAGGCTGAAGCATCTCCTGCTTTTTTTATCTGAAGTATATCAGGTTTCATGGAATTGCTAATGATAAATGGTTTAATAAATAAATCCCAGAGTCAGATGTCTATTGCAAAGGTCAGCTGACACTTTGTTTGAAAAGAAAACCAATCACTCACAACTTCATCAGATGGACCAGGGCAAAATTACGATCAATTATTTCCCCCCAGATGCAACTCTCTTGTGAAGAACTAAACCAATCAGTTAATTTAGCAAATGAGATACAACAAGAGATAAGAGTATCAAGGCTCTGGCAGGCAGGAGTGCAGGCAGAGCCTGCTGTACCCTGGCGATGGGCAGCATTGCACAGAGATCTCTGCCAGTCACTATCTCAAGAGCAGGTCCCTTAGAGAGGCACCCCAGGAGACAGAGCCTGCCCCGACTGCTACCAGACCCTCTGGAGAGGGAAGGGCCACTTGGATCCCAGGGGTGAGAAGACAGAGCTCTCCTACACAAAGACAAGAGGTCTTCCTGTGCCTCAGGGATCCTTTTAGTAATTCAGGACTAATAGCAAACACCACCAGGGAGGGTTTGTGAGATCTGCCTCGCCACAATCAGACTAATCTTCATTATCTACCCAAATTACGGATGGGACCACAGGGCAACATCCTCGGCCTGCACTACTGATAAGAAAAACTAAAACAAAGAGCAATTGGTTGCCATCCGACAGCTCCTGTTCCTCTCTCCTCAAACCATGGTGAGGTATGACAGCTCAGATCTTCTCACACCTGGGCCCAGGACTTCATGTGTGCAATGTTGGTAAAGAGCTTGGGGAGCCTAGTAAGGAGGCAGCTACAGAAGGGCAATCAAGCAACCAAATTAGTGCTTCTAACGCTGCTAATAAAAGACCTGGATATCTCCATAGCACTCAATGAATGCCAGGAAAGCACAGCTTTGATTTAACTAAGCCTGTTTTTCAAATAATGAAGCTTAGGATAAACAAGATGTGGCTTCAGTATGCTGAAAGTGAAGATTATTGCTCTATTTTGGTGCACCAAATATGTAACTAAGTAGCATTCCGGACTGCTGCATAGTCTATCCTTCACAGCCCGGTGACTACAACTCCCATGTCATCCACAAGTTCAGGTGGTCTTGTAACAATGTGTTACGAAAATGCAAGTTTCTTTTTACAATAAAATTTTAAATAGTCTGCTTTCATCTGAAATATTCTCCATGGGTATAAGTAACAGAAGTTATCCTAGAAAGACAGAGAAATATAAAAGGAAAATGTTTTTCTCTATTCCTGCCTGTGTATTGAGTGTAGCTATTCAGCAACCTGTTTGTAGTGCCTTTTTCAGTTCCCCTGCAGAGTTAGTCTTGGATGTGCACAAGAAAGGCAGTTGCCATCCAGTGGGAAGTTTTGACCTATTGCAAACTGCTGCAGAATCACAACAGGAAGATTAAAAGTTTCTGGCATGAAAAATTCCCAAAATTTACACCACAGAAATGTCAAAACACAATGTGTTTGATGGGAGCGAAACAGTCCAACCTGTTGGCATGACATTTCTCATTTTAAAATATCACATCAAATTGATATTTCTGAAAGACCAATGCTATTTCATTTTAAAGTGGTAGCTTGCAGCATTTTCCATTCTGATTTTCCCACTTTTTTAAAAAAACATCCAATACATTGAAAGTTGCAATTGTCACTGATTTTTTTTTTTTCCTGCAGCAGTATTGACCCTGCAAAACATGATGATGATCTTCTCTCATCAGTTCAGTTCTCTTGCTGTTTGTGTGAAAAATCCATGTAGCGGTGGAAGAAAAAGAATTCTAAAGCCTGGAAACCAGTTAACCCATAAGAACTGTAACTATGCAGTGCTTCAGTTATATTCACTCTATTTTCTAAACTGACTAAATTCAAATAGTCATTGTTGATTCTACCAGACTGTGAAGCAGATATTATTTTCTTGACTAATGGCAAGCATGCAACCGCATGCAAAAGAGTTGTTGATATGCTTTATTTGCACATACAAACTAGGGACCTTTTCATCAGGAAAAAAGGTTTGGCCTTTTATATGCACAGCTACCTGGTTTGAATGTGTAAGCATGAGGGTTAAGGATGTACAGTCAAGTGGAACCAAGCACAGCAGAGAAGCGACTGATTGTTATTCTCCCTGTTTTATAGATGGGAACAGTGAAAGAACTTCCTGACATGTCCAAAATCACAGAGGGAGCCTGAAAGCAAAGGCAGGTTTTGAAGCTGTGTCTTCAGGGTCTTGCTCCAGCGACTCTGCTGCAAGGCACACGTGTCTGCTCTTGGCTCTAATGTTTCACAGAACGTGCTTTTGAGCACACTGATTCATATGGCTTTTCTCATCTCAGGGAGACTGAAAAAAAATGAGATCACCCTCATTAAATTCTCCCTAGTTTAACAGGCAATCTAATATTGAGAGAACGCAGACTATGAAATTCTAAATACCACTGCAATTCTGTGTGTTTTGAAAGAAATAAGGCTGAGAGATGAGAGGAAATTATAGTTCTTTTTGTCTTGCTCTGATCTCTGCAAATGAATGGCGTGTGGTGCTCCTGAGCAGCAATGAGTGCTCAGTGCAGGCTTGCAAAGACAGAAGTGGCCCACCCTGTCCTGTGGCTCCTGCACCAGTCCCTGCTGCTGCCCAGGGCCTCCACCAAGGACTTCACAAGGTTTACTTACATGCCACCCTAGGGAAGAAGCTGGCAGAACGGGTAATCCTCCAACAGAGCTTTAGCCAATTTAGGAAACCACCCTGAACCTGTGCTGGAGCCTTCTCACAGGGATAGGCAACATCTTACCTGTGCCGTCGCTGTCATGCCTTTGCTGCTGTTGCAAGGATTTAAGCTGAGGACAGGAAACTCTTGGGCTTCAGACTTGTGTGACTCCAGGCAGCTCTGCCTTTGTTTGATCATCCCAGTCTGATAGAGCGATTCCTCAGGAATCCTATGGGAACAGCATGAGAACATCCCTACTCCTCCAGGCACACAGTACTCAAAGGGAGGCTTGGTGTGGGTAAAAAGGGTGCAGTTGCCCCATTTCACCTCCAGAAAATGAGAGTGGCAAGATTTATTACAGTGCTGAACCACTGAGAGCAGTATGTGGACAGGGATGCTGCAGAAGCAGCACTCAAGAGATGGATGGCTGGCCTTCTAAGAGGAAAATATTAATAACACTACACAAGGCAAACAGGAGCAAGGAATAGACTGTGAGCAGGCTGAAGGTCAGCCTTCAGCTTACAGGAGTGGGGAACTTTATAAAAAACTGCCATAGAGCCCTGGCATTCCCTGTGAATGCTGCTGCGCAATGCTACACATGGAAAAGAATGCAAGAAAACAGCTATAAATCATTTTCACACTGTCATTCTGCACTCAGCCATTGCACCAGCAGGTCCCTGGAGGCATCTCCAAAACTTCTGCACCCTTTCTGAGGATGGCTTTTGATAGAGACTGGAGGAATAGACGTAACGGTTTCGGAAGTAATTTTGGTGACTAGAGGGGTTCTGTGCAAAATCAACTGCAGAAGCGCATATTAAGCATTAGGCTAGGAGTATGGCAGACCCACCTGAAAACAGGTCATAAACTCCTACAGTGGGTGGTTTAATGACAGAGAAGTCATGAGTATCACAGAACAGTGTGAAAAGACTGGAAATGAGGTGCTTGTTTTGTAAGCAGGAGTCATTAAGGACTGAAACAAACCACCAGAAGGTACAGGGGATTTTTCACCTTGGGATACTTTTACAAGGAAAAAAGGCTATTTCACTATACCATCTGTCCATGGGCAGGGGGATACCTGAGGAAGCCCCAAGAGTTAAGTAATTGGTGCTTTGCCCCTCACCAGCCTTGCAGCAAAGAGCCACAGACTCTCTGAGATTGCTCTGAGAAAGGAGGATCACAAAGGAGCCAGGTCACAGTGTGAGCCCCAGCTGTGATTAAAGCCAGCACAAAATTCACTGTGCCCTTCTGTGAAGCCCAAAGGAGGGTGTGCCCGTGTCTCTGGGGCAGGGCGAGGTGTGGGGACCAGAGGTGCCAAGGAAAGCTCTGTGGGGCAGGAGGGATGGGGCATCCCACCAGTGTGCTAGAGAAAGGTGGAGACTGCACGTCCATACCGAAGCTCGGGATAAACGTTTTCCAGGTACCACTTGAAGCTGTGGCATTTCAACCTCTTCCGCAGCTCCACTCGGCTCTGGATGCTGTGGGAAGAAAATATCACAGAGATACAATGGAAATCATGAAGGTGAGACCAAACACATCAAACAGGGAGGCTTAGAGAAACCCAACAGATATGCACAGACAGCAAATACGAGAGCATCAGCGGCTGTATTTTTCTGCTCTCTTCTGCGTAAGCCTGGGCAGTTGTTTTATCTCTCTTGCAGGTCTCTTTGGAGGTCTCACTTGGTAAAATGGCGTGATGACCTACTGCCATTATAACAAGGAGCCTGGAGTTAGACGGATGAAAAGGTTCACGGAAAAGTAGTCATTAAAAAGTTATTAGTAAAAAAAAAGGCATTCTATGTCCTATATACAATAACCATTAATCTAATATATTAATTTACTAGGAAATTTATACATGCTATTATGTTACTCTTAGTTTACAGGACCACACAAGACCTTGGTTTCCAGGAGCACCTACTATGTCTTTCCATCAGCAGAAGTTCACATGATGAAATACTTCTTTCTTTCATTAACCAGTGCAAGATTTCTGCTGAGGGATCTTGCTGTATAGTGACATTTTTCTAAACTCCAACCCCTCCCTGAGCCAGCCTCTACCCATGGAGCTGTTATGAGCTGACATTTACAGAGCAGTAGGAAGCCCCTAGTACTTTCCCTTCTCATAGGCTATCTTCTCTACACCCTCATATATTTAGCAGGACAGAGCTGTTATTTCACTTGGTGCTGATGGATGGGAAGAGGACACGAATTCAATGGAAATAGGTTAGTCATCAGGACCTCAATTTATTTATCCTGGAGATTAAAAAGTAGCTGCAAGGAATTTGGATTTGGAACCCCCTGTGGTTCAAAGGAAACTTTCTAAGGAAAGGAAGAGTGCACGAAAATGAGAACTTAACAGAAATACTTACAGCCCTCCTGACAGAGAGGCGTTTCTGACTGTTCTCAGAACGAGTGGCAAACTCCCTGCGTACAAAGCACTCACTCCTTTCTAACAAAGCCTTATCAGGCCCCAGATCTGATGCTTTTCCTGCCCCTCAGCTGCCAGCGAGACCTCTGGACTCTCTCTGCCAAACTCCACTCTGGGACCAGAAGTACTTGTATCTAATGCCAAGGGCAGGACATAGGCAGAGGGGTCTTCCCCCACCTTGATTTGGTTCACTCACTGGCATAAACCAGCTCCCAGTACAAACCAGGGGTTTATGTTTGATGGCTGTGCTCGTAGCGTCTGCCCACCGCCAGCACCCAAGCGAGCGTTCCCCCGGGCGCGGCGCAGGCAGGGCACCGTGGGCACCCCCTGCAGCAGGCAGGGCGCGGGCAGGGCACGGGCAGCAGGGAAGGACACTCACTTCCCGTAAGGCCTCCCCTGGGCCGCGGGACGAGCCGCGTAGTAGTACTGCTTGAATTCGTCCATCCACACCTCCGCCGTGCGCTTCGTGTTCCTGCAGGAGGCAACGGAAGGCAGGTGAAGCTGGGGAAGGTGACTCGCTGAAGTGCATCAGCTAATCCATCCTGCTCTCCACCCATCCTCTTCGGCTTCACCTTTGAGCCAGCCCACCCCTCACGACTAAAGAAGGTACTCCTGCTCCCCATTATTCCAGGGACCAAACACAACAGGCCAAAGCTTGGGTTGAGAATTCACGATTTCAAACTCAGTTGGATGCTTTGCATCCATCAGAGTCAGATTTGAAGCCAGGCAGGTGTGCCTGGGGTTTATTTAGTGGCTGGGATGGAGCTCTAAAAAGCAGTACAACATTTGCCAGAGATTGAAGGCGAGTATTTCCTTTGTATCAAACCTCTATGGACTCTGCTGCTTTGCACTCCTGGATTTCACTGAGGCAAGTCTCAGCGTTCAAAACTTCAGAGAAACCACCCCGCTCACAGTGCTGTAGCATAAATGTCAGTCTTCCACATCAGCTAGGTCTCTGCAGGAGGTTTATGAACCTCAGGAAATCCTCTGTTGACTTCAGGTGGTTCTAACTCTCCTTGTAAATGGTTTTGTTGCTCCACATCTATCTGCCCATCCCTGCCTGGGCCAGGGGAGTCCTCCAAGCTCCTGCTCCAAAGTGGGGCAGTGCCTCCATGCTATTGCTACCACACCTCTAACCTGCAGGTGCCACGGGGCAGGCTCTGCATCACATGGCCAGAAACGGAGACAGCCTGCATGTGAAGCCAGCACAAGTCTGGAGCCTGAGCTGTCTCTCTCACTGAAGTAGAGGCTGTGTGGAAGAAAATCAATATCTGGCAGAAAGATGGAGATATTTTTTGCTAACATCTCTGTTTAAACAGAGGTATCACATAGCATCAAGTTGCCAGAAGCTGCTTCTCCTCTCTATATACTATAACATTAAGTTTAAGGCTGATAGAAACCATAAGGTTAATAAAATCCCACCTCCTAATGCCTACAGATATGTTTCTCTAGATTGCTTTTCAGTCCCTTGCTGATTCAGTGCTTCTTCCTGTTTCTCTAAGGCCACTGCAATAGTCTTAAGTGCTCTTGCTCAAGAGATGCTTAAGTCACAGTGTCTACATCTGTACCCAACCTTCCCCAAGGTGCAGGGCTTTTTTGTCTGGCTTCCTGATCTCATTTCAGTTTATAAGAAACAAGGGGATAAACGTTGAGGCTTATACCTGGGCACTGATCCAGACCTCCCCAAAGTCTCCAGACACCTGTGCCTGAGGTGAAGCCAGAAAAGCTGTACCCATACAAGCTCCCCTTGCTCCTCCTGCAGGTGATGCAATGCAGACACTGCCTCTTCATTCAGCTTTGCAGTAACTCCAAAAGTAGAGATTTTGCCACATCCCAGCCTCTTCTGTAGGAGTCTTATTTCACTACCAGCAGCAAGAACCCTTATCATGACTCTCAAACTTCTGCCTTCCTCCTTGATGCCAGCAACACCCCATGCCCCTTAATGCCATCTTTTTGAAGCGAAGTGACAAGGTCCCCTTCCTGCCACACATAGCTGGAAATGGCACGTTAGGTGTAACTAAGAGATATAATTTGCACTCCCCAGCTTCTTGCTTCCTGCAGAGTGTGAGGCAGCTGCAGAAAGCCTGGCTCAGGGGTAACCCTGCTGCAGGCAGCTGGGACTTCACCAACACCCTCAGCTCCTTGGGAGCTGAGGTTCCCAGAACTTTGGGAAAGCCACACAAAAAGGAATGCCTGGTATGTAAACATACACAAACGGGGCTCAGCTGAGAAATGACCCTGCATTAAGGGAGCTCCCTTGGTGTGGCCAATCGCTGCCCCTGCTTGAGAGGCAGCACAAGCCCAGAGGCACCTGATCCACCACACTGTTCAGCTCCTCTCTCTGAAAGGCACCAAATTTTCTGGTTCAGCTGAGCCATGCTCAGCCCTCAGCTAAGGTTGCTGGGTACCGACAGACATTGCTGGTAGCCTGATTTCAGGTCATTATAAATGTGTTCTGACAAACTCAAGGTCTAAACCATTTGCTGTTCCAATAGCTAGTGCTCAGGGAGATGCTGGGGCCAATCCCTCCATTTCCATGCTGACAAAAGATACCATATAAACGTCCTATTTCTGTCATATTCTCACCACTGTGGAAATCCTAAGGGAGAGTCGTACTGACTTGCACTTTCTTAAGCTCAGGAGATCCCTGCCCAGGGATATTTCAAAGTTTTCCAAATAAACTTTCCTCCTCATCTTCTCTGTTCCCTCCTCCCTGCAAGGCAGTACCCTAGTCTGCTTCACAAAAACTAGGCAAGTACAAAACACCTACTTAATGTATGTATTGGCGTTTCCATCTGGAAAGACGTACGGATGTTTCTTGCGGAAGACGTGTCCAACGCGGCTGCAGGGGATGATCTCCAGGCTCCCTCCACACATCCACACACGGAAAGAGATTTCTACAAGAAAAGCAGCTTCAGCGTTTTTTTTTTTTGTCCTTGAGCAGGCTGGATCCCAGTGTTACCTCTCACTTCATTCTCTGCCACATGAAACTGGGGTAAATCAATTACCAGAGGGGCTTTCCTAGGCACAACTCCCTTAAAAGCACATTTCAAAGCTTCTTGCGATCTGTTTGAAGTCAGTGCACTTGAAACCTGCCTGTTCCAGCACAGCAGGTGCCATCACAATGGCAAGAGCAAGATGGTAAGTAGGTCCCTTTTCAGGCAGCCCTGCTTAACGTAACAGGACCATCTTGTTGGTTTTGTGCTCCAGTAATTACTTCTGCACTACCTGTCTCAGTCACTTCTCTCCAAAGGGCTGTCAAGTTCACTAGGAGAGGCCACGACTTCTGTTTATTAATGACTACAACCGTCATTATCTTTATGAATCCACCACTGATTCTGCAAAGTGAACAGAGCTGTGCATCCATCACGTCTCAAAATGCATAGGCGCTTACCCTTTCCAGCCCACACTCTGGGCAGTGAGTGCCAACATTGCAGTCCAACAAGGCACACACCTTCACACAAGCAAGGGTTAGCAGTGGGAGGGATTATCCCAAAAACATCTGGGTAAGCTGTCATCACAGGAAATGTCTCCCAGTTGCCCCAAGCTGCTCTCTGTCTGGTCCACCAGACCCTTCTGGAGGAAAAGAGCCTGTGGCACATTTGACATCAGAAGTTATGGGGCTCTTGGCAGGGAGCTGGATGAAATCCTAGCTGGCAAGGTAGGACGGGTGAGCAGAATGGCTGATCTAATGGGTCCATCTGGTCCTAACTCCTGTGAAGCTATGAATCTGCAGCTATATCTGCAGCTAAGCAGAAAGTCAAACTTAGACAGAATCAGCATGGAAAAGAAATGAAATTAAAAAGAAAAGGCTTCTGCAGTTCTTTGTATCTTATTTTATCATAGAGCTACATGTAGCATGTATTTACTCCAAAACTACAAATTCCTTTTCAGTCCTCCCCCACCTTTAACTACAGAATTCAGACAGGAGGCCACCCATCATCTTTGCCAGCTCATGCTCCTAGCAGTCCCCTCACATATGCCAGCACAAGGATGACGTGTCCCCAGGTTGTATGTTGGCAAGAAAAGTGCCTGTGGCAGGAAGGCCATTTGGGGAGCGTGGATGGGAGTTCTCCTCCTCTGCCAGTCCATAAAGCTGCCATCCCTCCAACACCAACTCACAGCTTCGAGGAGCAAAGGAGAACCGGAGCCTGGACCTCCAAAGCCACCTACTCTCAGCACATGTGGCTCAGCCTCAAGGTGTACATCACTGCAGAGGTGGGGGCCACCTTTGCATCGCTCCCATCCCTGCTCCCAGGACGCCCCCTGCTCCCAAGCTGATAGACACAGGAAGCTGGCACAGCCACCAAGCCCTCTGGCTTTGATATCCAAAACTGAAGGCTTGAGCCCATCCCCGACTCCTGGCCCTGGCAGCAGGGATCACGAAAGGCGTGGGTGGGGAAGCACAGTAGGGAGAAGTATTTTTTTGCAGAAATCCCCTCCCTTTGCCTTCACTGCTGTGCTTAAAGGCAAGAGCTGCAAGAGCAGCTGGAGCCTCACCCCTTTCCCCAGTGCTGGATATTAACAGGCCCATAAATCCTGCCCTTGCGCCGTGTCCTGGTGCTATATTGGGAGCAACCTTAATCACAGCTGCAGGGAAATGAGATTACGGCAGGATGTGGCCACTCTAAGCTGCTGTGCTCGGCCGCCCGAGCCGTGGGCAGCACGTGGCTGTGGCTCTGCTCTGCCCGTGTGCCACGCGCTGGCCACACTGCCCGAGCTGCTGTGTCAGCTAAAGGGGGACGAGCAGCCGTGAAACACAGCGTGGCTGCTGCGTCTTGCCTGCCCCTCTCCTGCTCAGCCTGGGAGAAGAACAGCTTCCTGAAGCTCTGTAAGGGTAAGACTTGCACCGGTCACTCCTTGCCTACTCTTGATTTAAAGCCTAAGGAATAGGTAGGCTGAGGTGATCTCTGAGTGTTGTGCACTGTGAACACAGAGGAGCCTGAGCGCTCTGCTTCAGACATGTTGCACCCTGCAGACCCTACTCCAGTCCCAGCAGAAGCAATTAAAGCACAGGTTTCAGCGAGTAGGGATGACCCACAGAGCCATCCATGGCAGTTAACAAGCAAGGTCCCCCTCCAGACAGGCATCTGAGAGCAAAATGCCTCGGGAGGAGGTAAACTGAGGCACCAGTGAAGGCATGGCATGGGGCCAGCTCAGAGAAGCTCCAGTTGCCTGGACTAGGAACTGACAGCATGCTTCAGCTGGCCCTTGAGAGGTCTCCAGTGTGAGCAGCCCCTCTGAGTGACCCACAGGAGAGATGTGAGCAGTGTGTGCTGGGGTGCACTGGGCTTGGCCTTAGCTTGGCAGAAAACCTTTAGTGCCTCTTGCTGGCCTGCAAGTCCTTCTCATCAACTCACCAACAGGGGATTAAGTAAATTTAAAAAGTAAAACACCTACAGTCTCCTCCTCCTAACTCAAACACGCTTGCTTTTGTTTTGCCTGAGGTCTCCAGCCCCCTCTAGCTGCCCAGTAAATAACATTAAAGGCAACAGCGATGCTCCCCAGGACCAGATCCCTGCATCCCCTCAGGACTAAGCTACCAGAGAAAGCAGGGTTCACTGCACGAGCCCAAGATGAGCAGCCCCTCAGTGAGCTCCTGCTCTCTGCCACCTGCCCAGAGCTGACCGGGGCCAGCAGGGTCACCGCTGCCCTCGCCTACATGCAAAGGCCAGGTGGGACACGCTGTCCTCTGCTGCACTTCCAGGAGACCCAGCCTTGAGCTGGGCACACTTCTGCTCTCAGGGCCATGGGCAAGATGGGATCTGCCCTGCTGCTGTGTACATCTGCAGTTTTTTGTTCCAGCTAACCTCCCTTTTGTCACGCCAATGCCCTGGGGCAGCATCACACCCTGCAACACAGCTAGAGTATGTTCCTTTGGGATCAGCAGTGAAGGGAACATCATGCTCAGGAGGCTGGGCTGTAAGGCCCCGTAGGAGCACGACTCCTGCCACGGCAGGGCATGAGGCCAGCTGCCAGGATGGAGCTCCCCGAGGGCAGGCTGCCCTCTCAGCGCTCAGCTCCCAGCATCAGCTCGGGCTGGCTGGCTGCAGTCACACAGTGACAAGCAGAGAGGGACAGCAGGTCAGGCACAGCATGGCAGTCTCTTTTCTGCTGTCTAGCTCCATTCTTGGATGCTTTGTTCAGGCCACTGATCCAGCAGGGGGGCAGGAGGGCTGCCACTCCTCTCCTCGGTTTCCTCAGAGCCACCCCACTCAGAGGAGCAGATGTTTTGGGTCAGCCCGGTGGCAAGACAGCCACCCACAGAGAGAAAAGCACGAAGGAGCAAGATCCTACTGCATAATGAGATATAAATAAATAAAATATGCTCCAGGAAAAAGGCATGTGAGGGAAACAACAGTGCCAGTCAGCAGCTGGGTTACTGCAAGGCAGCAGCATCTGCTCCCTTGGATTACTGACAACATAGCTGTGTTAGGACACAAGATCCTCCCTTCCTTGCTAGCCAAACTCCCCAGAGGTGTGAGCTATTTAAACCAGGTTCTGATCTGTCTCCCTGACAGTAAGTGCCTCCCCTTTTTGCATGGATACACTCCATTGCTCTGGTCTGCAGCATCACTACAGCTTCAAAGATCAAAGAGCCCATCCTGATCCTGATCCGCTTGACATGGGGGACAAGGGAGGCTGTTACCTCTTCCATGTGCCCTCTCAAGTTCGCATGCAGGAGATTTCTTAATGCCCATCTTACCCTGTGATAATTGGCAGAGGTGACCCAATTTAGGCCATCTCTTAACAGTTTGGGTTTTTTTTTTTTTATGCATGAAAAATGACAGTGTCAAGGAGAGCCTGGCTGTGCTTGGCCATCCAGTGACACAGGAATGAATCAGCAGCCATGCTACTTTGCCACCTGCTTGCATCATGCTGATGGAGATACTGTTTCAGGCACTCTGCAGATTCAGGAAGACACTGATGTCTCGGTTCAGAGCTTCAAAATGGTGTCATCACACAATGGAATAAGACATATCTTTGCTTTATTAAGATCAGAAAGGTATAGGAGGGGGTGTGTGCTGTTCTCTCATCTGTTGGTAACACCAAAGCTGGAAACTCTGTGGTTTTGGGTATTGTCCTATAGAAAAATCAAAGCAGCATCAAAGGCAGGGAGTCCTGAACACCAAAAATTGCTCACTTCATGGTTATTGAATCTCTTACTCACCTGAGACCATAACTTAAAAATATAAGTGAGGGAGACCGCACAGAGCATTCAAAGTAAAGTCCAAAATTATCTTGTATCCATCTGGCATGACTCAGGATGAGAAGCCAACACAACAAAGCATAGGAGGAAGAGTGAGTGACTCACCAAAGTTCTCCCCACCCCAGATGTCCATGGCACTGTCGTACTTCCCCAAGTGGTTGAACCAGGCTTTGTCGATCACAAACAGCCCCCCAGCAATGATGGGAGTCCTGCAGAATGGGTAAGGGAAATGGGGACAGACTCTCAAACACTGCTGCAGCACCTGGATGCACAGAAGCAGCCCCTCCCTTTGCCTCCTCTTCCATCACCAGGACAATACCTGTGTATCTCCTCTCACCAAACAAGCACAACACACCTCAAAAAGCATCTGAGTCTTTCTTTCGGCTGCCTTGGTATTTTGCTGTCAATCACAACTTGCCTGGCACTTAATGACTGGCTAATGCACCCGCCAGCACAGCTTCTACGAGCCCAAAGTTCACAGCCCTGATTGTAGGCTTCAGCATCAAAAATGCACTTAGCACTCGGGGGGTTATTCACTCAGACGGGCTTTTTGCCTGGAGTCAGCCTATTAAGAGCACTATTCCACTGGGGAGGGGAAGGCAGAGTGAATTCAGAAGGGCTTTTTAAAAGCCATCACTAGCTGTGTGATCCTTATTTCAAAACAGGGTTATTTTTCATTCTTTGGATTAGCTAAGAAAAACTGCACAGAGCAAGTCTGTGGATGAGGAGGAGAAGGAGGGGGCATACCCAAAAGATAGGTTGAGGAGACTCGTCATTTGCTGGCACAAGTCCCATCTCCATTCAGTTGCAGACAGTGTGGATGCCTTCGTGTAGGCCTGGGAGGAGCCAGGGTCACTGCAGGCTCATCTCCACACTGAACTACATGGCAGGACTACCAGAAATGCCAGGCGAACCTTTGGGAAGCCAGCAAGATCTCCTGTTAACAACAGCACCCTAAGATGGAGCAGTGCTTTGCTCCTCTGCACGACTTCTGAAGCCCTGAGCTTCCCCTGACACTTGGTCTCCTCCACACCACACATGCCAGCGCTTCACAGCTGGGGATGCAGACACCAGCACCAGGCTGGCTGCCAGGAGAGATTCTCAGCAGAATGGAGGACTGCCTCCATCCCACAGCATGAGGACAGATGGCATCTCTCTTGTTCAGTTTCACTTATCCCTCCTGCACATCTTTAATTTCTGAGGAACCTTCAGTGAGGTCCAGAAGAGCAATGCTGATCTGGAAAGGCTGGACGAGACACCACATTTTTATCAAATGGGCTGAGGACACTGCCTGAAGTTGAGAGAAGCAGGAGTCTAGAGTACAGGGCTTTTCTCTTAACCAGCTAGCCTCCTTGGCACTACCAAAATACAAACAGCCATCACTATACACCTTCTACCTCTGCAGTATCCCCAGGCTTCAGTGCCGGGAGGTGAAGGAGTACTGCAAAATCCAACCTAGCCAGGAGCACGCCACAGGAATTAGAAGTTCTGGAAGGAATATCACACTGCTGTGGTACATGGTGACACACATGATGTCAGATGAGATGCCTGTCCTGCTCCGTGTTCCTTAGGTGCCTCCTTCCTCCCCTTGAGACTTACTTAATGGGTTCGGTGGGATCAAGTCGTTTGGCTTTCAGCTCTGGGGAAAGCTGCTCCCATTTGAAATGCAGACTCCAGTCAAAACCTAAAACCAAAGCAGAGAAGTACCATGGGGAAATTAGAAATGGGTATGGGTTAGGAGGCAATACAGGCTGCAGAAGCCCCATTTGACAGAGTATTTTCCCCGTTTTCAAATCCCTTAAGCCATGGAGATGCAGCTCTTGGGAGAAGAGTCCAATGACTAATATATTTCACTACTGCCTACAAACCAAAAATAACATATTGCATTACAATTGCAAAGTCAAGCACTCCAAAGGCAGGAGAAGTCAGAATTAAAGCTGCTGCTGAAGCCTCACTTTGTCCCCTCGTGCACACAGATACACGCTCTGATGGATACTGCGTGCTACAAATAGCACAGGCATACTAATAAGCACTACACTGACATCCTCCGTTTGTTGCCTAGATGTCCCCCATCTCCCCTTGTTGGCAGCTCAGCTTTCAGTGCTACTAAGAGTGACTTCAAGATGACCTTTCTTTCCTGCTTGACCACCTTAGCCACTGTAGCAAACACCATTGCTCACGCCACACTTAACCTGTCTCTAAAATAGCCTGGAAAGAGCCAGCGGGGAGCACTGAACAGCACTGACGTACTTTTTGCAAGACAGCAGGAGCTTGTGGTGTGGTGCAGAGCCACCAGCTCCTTGGGCCAATGCATGTTCATACCATGGGATGGATGCCAATGGGCATGTGTGTGGCTTGGACTTACCTCCTCTGAGGTCCGAGGAAGCTGCCACATAGGCAAAAGTGTCCAAGTTGATGATGTCAATAACAGGGCTGACCACTCGGGTGGTATCCTGGAAAGCAGAAGCAAAATGACCCATGACTTCAGATGACATTGCTTAAACTGCTCAAGGGATGCTCTAAACTCATGGAGACACAAGGTGGCTAGAAATCTTGTCGAGTATTGTCATGGACAAGTGCTCATCACTGCCTCCTCCTCCTCAGCCACCACACCAGTTCAACCAAGGAATTAATGGCAGCAGCATCAACTGGCAGAGGTACTGCTGGGAGCCAAGGAAGGCAGGCACCATCTTTCCCGGGAAAGAGGACTGCGTGCTGCTGGGCTGCTGAGCTAGCATCTCACCAGCTTGGGCTTCACCCACAGCCTCTCCCTCTGCAGGCTGTGCATGTGTTCAGCACCAAACACGGCTGGATGCAAAGGTCTATCCATCTCCTTCAAAATCACCCTTTTCCCGTCCCTTCAATACTTCTTACTGGATTTCAGAAGTCAGGTGACAAACAGAGAGTTGAAATGACAGAGGAAAAACACAGGCAGTCAAGCAGCTTAAATAGAGGCATTTTTAAAATGTACAAAGTATGGGAATACAGTTGAGTTTTGCCAAAGGTGTGAGAGAGTTAAAAAAAAAAAAAAAGACCTGAATGACTTTAAATAGTTGGTGGTGATTTAATTAACATCTTGTTATGGGCAAAGAGATTAAACAAACAGTTATGAACAAAAGTATCTACAGGAGGAAGAGACTCTCACAGCTTTCACTGTCTCTTATCTCCCCTTTTCTTTTCAAAAAATCCCAAACTCCAATTATAGCTCAAACTCAAGCTTTCACCTTTCCCAAATCAAATATTTTTTCACAGCCATGCAAAGGAAAGCATCTGAGCATACATGGGGCTTGCAAAAGACTTTGTTTTAGAAATTAGTCTGAACAAAGAAGTATTCAAATGCAGCTGTATGAAGAAGCAACCAAGGCCATGAGCTGGGAGCTGGACTAGAGTTCAGGTTTTCTAAATGAGCGTGACAAAAGCTCAGTATATCCGTAACAACACTGAGTTACATACTGCATGGAGAAACTCAAGTCACCTCCAAGTGCAATGAGCCTTTCAAACCCGTCCTAGCTGCTGCATGGTGTCCTCCAAACTACCACAGCTCAACATACTCAAGCATCCTTCAGTTGCCTGAGGGTAGAGGAAAGGTTTTAAACAAAGCATCTATTTGCTTTGTGTGATGAACACTGCAGGAAAAGGATTGTATCTAATCATTTAGAACTTGCCCCTTACTGGTGAGCACTTCCAAGTAGCCCACGATCATCCCCAGTTTCAGTTCCACACCCAAACTCCCTGCACAGCGCAACTTCTTGTGAGAAAATCCCCTCCACCTCTTGGCTGAGTGCACTACTGCAGAGCGATAGCAGCCTGCAGCAGTGCAACCTTCTCCCTGCCTCACTTTCCCTGCCATGTTACGGGGACATTTATATTTACCAAGCTTTCAAAAAGGTCTCTCTGACCCTCAAAAGAAAAGCATGACAAGCTCAGGAGCTGTTGCTATGATTTATTTTGGGCTGAGCTCTAGATCTTATTATAGGCAGTTTCACCTTTTTGATTTTTTTCTTTTTTTTCTACCCTCCCATGCCATTGTTAATATTAACGATACCCAGATCTTCAATCCTCTTTCACATCAAATTGTCAAAAAAACAAAAATGCATTTTTCCAATACTCTTCTCAAACAAACCAATTTATGGAACCAATTTATGGATACATTTCAGCATTATTAAAGGACTTTGACTGCAGCTTGTCTCCCAATCTCTACATCATGACCTTGTAAGGGTCAACAAAAGGGGCCACAGTTGCTCCTCTGGCTTCACATCAGCATCAGGCAATGCAAGAGGGCCAAAGTTTCCCGTCACCTGCCTCCCTCTGCCCCAGGAGAGCATCAAACTGGGAGGGATGCTTGAGCTGGAAGCAGTAGGTCACCATCCATTGTTTCATCCCAGTGCCATTTGTAAATCCACTCTGGAAGCAAGCTCATTGAGTCCTACTGTAGAAATATCTTGGGATGGATAATTACATTTTTAGAGAAGCTATTCAACCAAAACCCAACGCTAATGGCTTTAGAGATAGTTGATCCCTAAGTAAAAATAAGGGCCTGTGCCCACACACTCACAGTCTCACATACCCAAATGTGATTGTGCAAAACACACGCTGCCCCTGCTGCTCCCTGGGACACATACCCTCTTGAGCACAGGGCCAAGACTCCCCAGGCCCCCTCTCTTCCCTTTACACCCCATCACTTGGTCTTAGACTTTCTAGTCCCACTTGTTTCCAAACCCACATACTGAGCATGCACTGCCCACACCCAACAGTGAGCATGGGCCTGGGGAGAGGTGCCACCAGCTGCCAGGGAAGCTGGATGTGGCACCCAAGGGGCACCTTCACATGTGTCCATGGGGGTGCATGGTGGCATACACAGGCTCTGGTGTTTCCCACCACAGAAGGCTGTGGGAATAGCTGCTCTGCCCAAGAAAAGAAGAAAGAAGCAATGCACGGGATGGCTGGTGGTAGTGAGAGCCAGTCATTGCTCCTTTGCTTGAAACTCAGATCACGTTAGCTCAAAGCAAACTGTTCCTAGGAGTAACACAGTAAGGAAATGCTCCTTCTAGGAGGATAATCCTCACCGAAGCTGTGGGAAAACCATCTCTTTAACACAGCCTGAAGGTGGCAGCAGTAACATTTCATACACTTCATTGATCAATATTTTAACCCTGATGGAAAGGGTGGGTACGGTGGGCCTGGGAAAGAGGAACCTGAGGACTCTCTGTCCTTATCCTGCAGCTTCTGCGAGCAGTTAAACAGCAAGCCAGAGACACCCTGCTTGCTTTGCAAGCCACTCAACAGCCTTCATAGTAAGTCTCTCTTGCTGCTTGGACTGCAAGTCACCAGGCAGGGTAAGAGCAGACAAAAAAAAAAGCCTTAAAAAAGCTCAGTGGAACAACCGATGGAGTAGATTTAATGGTGAACCCTGGGGCTGGCCAGCTAGGAGGCTTGAGTGGGGTACTACAGCATGTGCTCCTGTACCACTCTTGCACAGAGCTCCCACTGGCTCAAGTGACAAGGAGCCAGGAGCCTCCATGCACACGTCTGGTGAGAGAGCTGCCGCCGGCGAGAGGCCAATGTCATTGTCTGCTCCGAAATCAGCAGAATTTAAATCCTATTAAATCAATTTATTAGCGCTTAATTTGCATGAAATTAAATTCGGCCCCTATTCAAGGAGCCGTCACTCCCTTAAATCATCAGCGCTGAGCATTTTACATGAGCCTAATTAAAAACTCTGCTGGAGCACTGCCCATGTATTCCCCTTTCACCACTCAACCTGTGCTTCCCAGTTACTGCCCCGCTGCCCCAGGAGGCACCTTGTCACGCCCACCTCCACGCTCTCCCAGTCAAGGAGACAACCCCACCTGGCTGCTGGGTGGAAGAACACGAGCAAAGGCCACTCTGCACCCCAAAAGCTCATCATCCTTTTCTCACCCGAATGCTTGCACGCAGTTTGTTACAGTTAGGTGGTTCATTTCCCATTGAGAGGGAAAAGGAGCTGGACATCAGTGGTGCATCCCCTGAGGGTGGCCCTGGTCTCCCAGGAGCACTCACCTCTTTGATCCTCTGCAGCAGAGGGAGCAGCCAGTCCTTATTCACCTCGCAGTGACTGTCCAGGAAGGTCAGGACTCCTGCTTGTGCCATATCTGCACCTCGGATTCGGGACCGGATTAGACCTGCTCAAGGACACATCACATCAGCTGCTGCTCAGATAGTTGGGGAACATCCCTGGGTCTCCTGCATGGCTTCCTGCATGGGTCCAGAATGGTCTCCTACACTCGCACGTCTCCTGGGTTGTGAAGCATCTAAATCTCACTCAGATAAAACATGGCTCAGGTTCATTGCCTCCTTCCCAGTGCTGCAAGGCACACGAACTGTTTCCCAAGGTCACTAAAGCAAATAAATGGCTCCACCTAGATTAATGATTTATGGCATTTATGCCAATCCTTAATTTGTGCAATTATTTCTGCTGTCACCTTCTGGGGCAAAACACGACTCCAAATGCTTCCATAACTCCCTGCAGGTAATAAATCTAACATAGACCTAAGTCAGTGGGGAATGAGCCAGGGGAGTCAAGGGTGGGATCACCTCGTGCCAGAATTAGACTTTTCTCAGACTGCTGACTTTCCCTCACCATGCTCCTTTCAGGTCCCAGTGACCCCCAGATCTCTCTCCCACCCTGGGAGCACTGCTGATCTGCAGCTCAATGAGGACACATTTTCCACTAAGGAAAGAAGATTGGCTCTCAAAGTGCTAAAAGCCCACCTGGCTTCTCAGAGCCCTGATGGCAAATTTAGAGTCCTTCAGAGCTGCATATGGATTGCTGCATGTGCTTATGAGACAGAAAAATGAACAAAGAAGGAGGTCACGGAAAACAGCTGCACACATGGATTTCACACCAGACTCTTTGACAAGATCACTGCCCTTAAAGATGCTCTGTGTCTATTTATACAGGAGGCAGCCAGCTTTCCAATGCTCCTGCCTGCAGCCACTGCTCAAAGGAACTGCACCGTAAGAAAGGACATGGTCCACTGGCAAATGGGAGGACGGGCAGTTTGCTCAAGTGGAGCAGAGCTTCTTGGTGAATGAGAAAGAGCAGTAATAGGAGAGACAGGGAGAGATAAAGAGAGAAGAGTTTTGGGAGAAGCTGCATCTCCGTTCCACACAGGAGGGTGTCACTGACTTTCATATTAAAGCTCCCTAGAGGTAAGGGACCAAGGAACAGCCTCTGAGCAGGAGGGAGAAGGACAGGAGAATGAAGCCTGGAACAATCCAGCATTTGCCAAGGTCGCCTCCTGCAACACAGGATGTCCCCATATCTCTCTCTGCAACATACAAGACCTTGTGAGTAGGCACAGCCTGCTGTACCTACCCCAGCCTTCTCCAAACCCTGGAGATCTGAGGGACAGAGCTTCAGTGACCTACTAAGTGAGGTAAGACCTCCAGGTTGGACTTCCAAATTCTAACTGCTTTATAAAACACCAACACCTCCAGGTCCACCCAATGCTCCCTCACATATGTGCCTTAACAACACAGGAGACCTGCAAAGCTGAAACCTGCAGAAAGAGTCTACAGACAAACTCTCTCTACTCCTCAGTCTCCTGAATGTGACACAGACCTGGAGTAACACCCACAATTCTCAGCATGAAAAAAACTTCTTTGTTTTTTGTTTGCTTTATACTGCAAAGCAAGACTTGAAAACACCCATTCAGACTGTGTGGAGCTGGGAAATGTCCTACAAGGTTGCCAGCAGCAGCCCAGTAGGGCATACATTCATCCTCCATATAGCCCTTCTTAATCTTTCAAATATAATTAATTATTTTTTCAAAAAAAAAAATCCCACAGACGCAGCAGGAGCAGATCTCAGCTCTTTCATTAGAGCAAACATCTTTAAAAATAAGACCCGGGGCTTTGTTTTGCCTGTTCTAATTTTCTGGCTAATAAGCTACAGCTGAGCCTCATTGGATAGCTTAATAGTCCCATCTCTTTCAGCCAGAGAGGAGATGCATTTCAAATCCCGGCTCTTTATCACATCTCCTTTTATCCGGGCTCCCGTTCCCAGGAGCTGCTGACCTTCCTTGTCACCCGCTCAGATCTCCCCCCACTCCATCACTCTCACACCTCCCGAAATCTCCGTTTCTCACCTGGATTGTGGGCGGGCAGCTCTTACCTTCTCGGCGTCCGTTCCGCAAGCACTTCACCTTGGGGAGCTTGCCCAACAAGCGACAGTCATCAGCTTGGGAAACACAAGGGCACAACGTGTCACCTGGCAGCCCTCAAGTGGTGGCTCTGGCAGCAGAAATGGTCCTGGGGGAAACTGGGAGCAGGGAGAGGATCCCGTGGTGGGCTAGTTGATGTCTTGTTAGGGCAACGGCACTGCTGGGGCACAACAGGCTCACCCCTCAGCTCATGCAGCATAAATCAGGACTGCCAGAGCAACTGTTTTCATAAAATGAGTGTAAACCCCACGGATTTACACCAAGAACCACTGGATGAAGCTGTAATGCGAGTGTGGAAGAGCCATGGCTGGGGTCAGTCAGAGGTTTTGCACACTAATGCAAATGACTATTTCTGGTACCTGCAAATCAACACAAACTGTTTGATACGTCTGCCTGGCAGGACAGAAGCCTCCTGTGGCCTGCAAGCCCTGAGCGAGGAGAAAAGAATCATCAAAGAGAACCCTGTGGAGCAGCTAGGGGCTCCTCATGCCTGATGCAGCTGCTCCATGGGGCAGAGAGGCCCCAAAGCCACTCATACCTGTGAGCTAGGGAGGTCCTGCAATCCCACATGTAGTTGCTGCCATTGCTTTCACCCCCGTGCTGCCTGCAGCCCCAGCATCCCTCCTTACCTGCACTTCTCCCAGCAAGACTCACCACATCCCCCTCCACACACCCAAGCCGTGACCTCCACAACCCCTCCATGCCTCTCACCACTTCTCTGCCTCCTCTTCCTCAGCACTTCAACACACGTGCATGTGCCACATCCCTGCCACCAACCCCGTGTGCCCACACCAATCTCCAAGCGCTTTCATCCCCTCCAGCAACCTTTGTAGCCAAGAGACATGACCACACCCCTATATCCAACAACTGGGGTGCAGAGCTGCGCTGCTCTGCACATACCAGGGGAGCAGGCGTGGCAAGGGTTGGCTAGGGACCTACGGTGGAAGTTTGCTGGGAAGAGCAGGAACCTGCATGCAGAACAACTGCATCCTGGCAAATAAAAGGTCGATGGCCAGTCAGAGGTGAGAAATGAGATGCAAACAGGTATGAGATAAAAGCACCTATTGCTTAGGGTGGGTTGCAGGGGAAAAAACTGACCGTGTGCGTATAGTGTATTATGCAAATAAATGTATTTTATGTAAATGTATGCAAACTAGATGCCAGCAGGCTCAGACTATCACAGGAAAGGAGATGTAAGACAGCTGAGAAGTGCTGATTTCGAGTAGCCAAGGGGCTGCTCTAAGTTAGGCAGGAAACAGACTCTCCCCTGGTGCTCCAGGAACAAGAGTTTGAACTCAGCCCTGCTCCTTCTCCCAAGGCTCACACCATGGGGTGTGCTGCAACAGGGAAACTGCATTTCTACACATCTTTCTCCTTTAAGAAAAGCAAGTGCTTTGTCTATTTAGCCAAATATCCATTTAGTCCCTCCACCCTCCAAAAAGCCTGGTCCCAGCTTGAGTCCTTGGACCTGCCCCTTTCCTGCATGGCAGGCTCTCTGCTGGTCCCCAGGCTCACCTAGCCTGGCCCCCCTGTGCACTGGAGTTGCTCCAAAGCTCACTGTAATCACTGCAACCCCTTCCCCTGCCCTCAGTGACTCCCCAGGGAGGTGTCAATGCCAAGAAGTGGGTCTCGTGTGAAATCTGTCCCCAGTGCTCTCTGAGGCAGTGCCTATTTATAACATCCAAGAGCAAAGCATAGATCCTTTTTTAAAAAAAACTCTCTGGCTTTGTTTTCAGATTTCTGAAAAAATAGCTACATGTTGCAGCTGCTTGAAATCTAAGTGCTGCAGACCACTCAGCCTAGGTGTATTTTATCACCCTTTTTTATGTCTGAGACAGTTTTTTGAGCACTTTCAGCACCTGGATTTTCCACTTGCCCATCTCACCAGGCAAGGTCAGTAGCTGGGCTTGTTCCCTGGGAGCCCCTGTGGTTTTAGCTCCCGATTTTTGCTGAAGATCAGATCTATTGATTTCCCTTGAGTCATGGTGTTAACCAAGAGAGAACGGCAGGAGGGCGAGGGCTGTCTGTAGCATACAGTACCATTTGTGGTGCCTTTCATAAATGGGCAGCCCATGCAGGAAATCCTCTTTACATGGGTGGAAAAGAGTGGAAAAAAAAATAATAATTAAAAAAAAAAAATCAGGTACTGGCCACCTACATAAACGTATGCAGAACATATGCACACATCAGAAGGGTCAGACTATCACTATTCTGTGCAATTCCAGTGGTGTCAACCCAGAATTGCTCCTGGCTGCTGCTGAAAGCCAGATTAAACACAGCACAGCGACAGCAGGATACAACTGTGTAAAGATTGGATTCATGTCTAGTAGGCATAAAAGTTATTTGCCATGCACTTTTCTTGTATTATTTTCAGGAGAAGAGGTTTGATCATTTGGAATGTGAATTCTCTGCACAGCAGGGTTTCCTCTCCACACCTACAGAGCTTTAAATTTCCTTCCACTTTGACAAACTCT
>NW_008618213.1:54409-54662 GCF_000691845.1 Merops nubicus
AATCCCAGTCTCTCACAGTCCTTTCCAGCTTGGTCCCTCACTTTTAACATAGAAAGGGTCACTTACGATCATCACTGAAGTCATCCACCAGTATGATTTCATGGATGAGGTGCACTGGGGTGCGGTTCAAGTCTCTCACAGTCCTTTCCAGCTTGGTCCCTCACTTTTAACATAGAAAGGGTCACTTACGATCATCACTGAAGTCATCCACCAGTATGATTTCATGGATGAGGTGCACTGGGGTGCGGTTCAG
>NW_008618213.1:54693-90456 GCF_000691845.1 Merops nubicus
AATGAAGAGAGAAAATCCGTGACAGTGCTTGACCAACTCAACAACCCAGCAAACAGGGGTGGGAAGGGCTAGGAACTGATCCCTGCCAAAGCACAGAAGACCAGGCTTGGGTTTCCAGAAAGGATATACCAGATAAGACCCAGAAACAACCCACCTCCACCGCCCCCCTCCCAGTAACTTTCAGTGCTCAGCTATTAGCTCCTTGTAGCCTGATCTGAGAGCCAAGTGTCTGGTACTCCTCAGAAATAGCCAAGATCCACCCTTACCACCTTTGTGAGCAAAAGCAGAGCACCATATAAAGCCAATAGATACCAGCTTTTCAGCAAAGTTTCCTAACAGGGCTTAGGGCAAAGCTGCCATCACCCTATCACCTCTCCCAGGGCTAATGATATGGTGTCTGCTGACAGCAGGGACAACACAGAGAAAATTACCTGGCTCAAATCCATCTTTACAGCGCCCACAGCCATGGCAGGACAACTCCTGGCTTTATCCTTGAGCTGACTGCCTCTCAGAGACTACTGAGAGGATAAGAGCAGGGCTGGAGCCCACCTATTTCATGAGAGAGGCTGGAGGATGTGGCTTACAGCCCAGGTGGACAGACACTGTGAAACCTGGCGGAAAGCTACAGTCTTCTCTTAATTATGCCACAAAGGAGTTTTTTGTTATTGTTGTTATTTAAAAGCCCAGATCTCGTCTTCCCATTCTCAAGTAACACAGAAGTTGGCAGAATTACACTTGCTTAAAATCCTGCCCTGGCACAGGGTCAAGGCTGACTTCCTGAAGCAGAAATCCCAGGGCATCCCAAAAATCTCCTAAGTGCTTGACTTGGGCTTTGATAACACCAGTTGGGTTGTACAAGCTTTATCAGCATTTAAATTTCTTTGCCCTCATCCTAAGCATGTTTCCTTTTTCACATAGGATTTAAAATTTCACACAGGATTTAAAATCCCCCCAAATTTTATATCCGAGCCTGCCTTCTAGTCTGGGCTGGAAAAAACCTTCAAACCTCCCACTGGCAGAAAAGGGCAAGACACCCTGCAGGCTAACGACCCTGAAGCCCCTGATACCTATATGCTCCCAAAGCTCTGGAAAGAAAAAATGGAAGTCTGGAAAACCACATGCCTGGCCCAGACCCCTCAAGTGGGCTCTGAAGGGCAGGATTCCCAGGGGACCTGGGTGCTCAGGAACCACCATCCCAGCTGGCAGGAACCTGGAGGGGTATCACAACATCACCCCAGATATCTGGGGACATTCAGCCAAAGGGCCACATTTCTCTGATGAGAACTTGATGAGAAACTGCAAGTCCACCCCACCAAGGAGGACTTGGAGTATCTATGCTCCAGTATTTCTGGAGCATAGGGAGTTCCACGGCAACATGAGGAGAAACTTCTTTGCTGTGAGGGTGATGGAGCCCTGGCACAGGCTTCCCAGAGAGGTTGTGGAGTCTCCTTCTCTGGAGGCTTTCAAAACCCACCTGGACATGTTCTTGTGTAAACGGCTTTTGCTGGGGGGTTGGATGAGATGATCTCCAGAGGTCCCTTCCAACCCCTACCACTCTGTGATTCTATGATTGCCAGCTGCCTGCACTGGTGTACCCACACTCCACCAGGTATTGGAATTAAAACCCTCCAGAGAGAAAGAGTTGGCCACATTGTTGTGGAGGCAGAAAAGGACATCCCAAGGCAAATGCTTGTAATGGATCCTCCATCCATTTTTGTGTGTTTTGGTTTGTTTGTTTGTTTGTCTTTCCCAGCAGAAATCCTGAAAAAAAGGGGTGTTTATCTCAGACTAGAGTGGGTAAGGCTGGCACCTCCCTTGTGGAGCTCCTCAGAAATAACTTCCAGTAATTACTTTCCCTAGAAACACAGATCTGCCTCCTCCAGTTTCAGGATCTTGGCAAAGCCATGATTTTTCCCCCACTTCAGATGCCTTGCATGTTAAGGTTGGAGTAGGGAAGAAGAGAAAGCCTCTGTCCCCTAAGAAACAGTCATGGTGGGAGCCCTAACAGCCAGGAGCTGCTGTGGCCACCCCAGCATCACCAAGGCTTGCACCAACCCGGGTTAGACAACACCACCTCGCCAACACCCACAGCCTGCACAAAGTATTAGAAAGAGTGGTGGAATGCCCCTCCTCCTGCTGGGGCACACAGAGCAATTTAGATGTGCTGTTCCCACCTGTCAAGTGTTTTTTAATTATTATTATTAATAGGTTTGTTATTTTTAAAAAATCCCCATATGTGAGAGCTGAGTTCAGCAAATTACCGCAGCAGAGCGTCGGTACAGAGAGACAGGAGAGCAATATCATGCTCAGTGGAATATTTAACAAGCACTGATTGCCTGGAAACCTAACTTGGTGAAACCTGCAGGAAAGAAGCAGCCTTGTAAAAAAGCCAGCAAAATAAATAAATAACCCGCTGAGAGTGGGAGGGGGGGGAGGCAGCGGGCAATGTGAATATTCAAAGCCTGCCTCCACCCTGTCTCCCCTATAGATTTGGCTGCCAGAAGTGCAATGCAGGGCTTAACTCTACAGGGACGTGCTTGCAAAGGGGCCGATTCTGTTTTTGCTGGTACCAGCAGCTCAACCAAAATCACTGCACTGGGCTGTAGACTCAGACCTGGGCTCATGGTGGTATTCAATGCCTTCAACAAATTCCCCCCTGGGCACCTCTTACAGTAGAGAATCCAGCATGAAGGTGCTGGGCTGAGGAGATGCGCAGCCCAGTCTCTGCTCAGCTGCAGGCTCCTGCTGTTCCCAGGTCAAGCGGTTTGCTGCCAGCTCTGTGCCTCAGCTTGCCACCCCGTGAATCAGAGATGATGCTCCCCTAAATGCCAACAATGGCCATTCAGGGGTTGCAGAGGGTTGACCAGAGCTAGGGGGTAAAGGTCAGCATGCTCACTGATGAGGGAAGGACATCTCCAAGGACTGCTCTGGCTCCATGACCCGTCATGGGGATAATGACAGACACCAGCGTGGGTGACACAGCTCTCCCCAGCACTATGAGCAGCCCCATCCCACACCATCACAGCCCTCTCCCATCACTTCCTTCCTGGGACTGCATGACACTTTCCCAAATCCCAAGTGAACACAGCCCTGGTGAGGGTGGTCCACAAGCTGAGTCTACCACAGCCCCCAAAGTGCTCCTAAGCTAAAGGCCACTTGATGCATGCACAAAGATTCCCAGCAAAGGCTGCAATGCCACAACTGTAGCCCACTTCCCAAGAGGCAACTCCAAGAGCATTGGCTCCTCAGCAAAGCCAAACCCACAGCTCCAAAGTGTTTTCTACCTGTGCTCTATTAACCACATGATAATGCATCCACACTGCTCAGAACACAGGAGATTACAAACACCTCTCCTGCAGTGCTCCTTAGGGAGGTTGGGAAACAGGGGCACTGAATCCTGCATGTTTTCAGTGTTGTGGGGATTTTTTTTCCCCAGATAGACTATAAAAGCACTTTTAAAAATTCAAAGCCAGCTTTTCTATTACTTGTGCCTTTGCTCAGCTTTGATTTTTTTTTTAATCCTTTCTTTTCTTTCTTTATGTGTGCAAGGCTTTTTTTTTCCTTTTATATGGGTAAAATCAGAAGACAATTAGTATTACAGTGCTTTGAAGTTCCTGTTATTTATAGATTTTTTTTTCCCTGAAATCAAACATGGGCAGATATACTGCAGTGATGGGAGTATTTTAACAAATCAAAACTGCTTTTAAGTTCTGTTGAGACAGAGATCACAACATTTTCTTCCTTAAATCACCAAAAGACCTGTTACCATTGAAATGAAAACTCATGCCTCGAGTCCAGAAAGTGCTTACACTTATACAGCCCTGTAAGGCCAGATTGACTGCTGAATTATCTTGAAAAGTTAATGTGAAAATTTTCTTTTTTCCTATTGATTTAGCGGATGTTATGCAGACATAGCTATAGAGAATTGAGAATTACACCTTCAATGTTAAGGTCCTTCTTTCACCTCACTCAATTTGTTGGGATCCTTTTCTACTGCCCAGAGGTAAACATTGGGGCAAACAATTTAGTCTCCAAATAAATACTTGTGCAAAAGTCACCTTGACCCCTAAAACACAGAAAATGTTTGCAGGGAGAAGTTTAGATCTTCTGACCAAAGGTCAGTATGTTCTTGGTCATCACCCAGAACACCAGTTGCTTCAGAGGTGCAACCGTGGACATCGATCCTCAGGAACTCGAGTCCATTAATTCTCTCCATGGCAACACACTGGGACTTGTTAGGGGAAAAAAACAAACAAACAAAAAAACACACCTCCTTTGGGAGGATAATAAAGTGTTGAAAAGGCCAAGGGTCACAATTATTGAAATCAGACCGAGAGCGCAGAGAGAAAATGCCCACCAAAATGAACTGCTTCAAGAACCCAAAATGGCTAATTATATAGAAAGAGAGACATCACACCAAGAATAACCATAATGAGCTTTGATTACACTGCGGCTTTCGCATTTTATTCTTTCAAATACCCACCAAGCTCTTTGAAATTCAAGAGTTCTCTTATGTTAACATCAAAAGGTAAAAGCACACGGAGGGTTGTGTACTTAGTCACTGCGAGAGATGATTAGCAAATTAAGTCCAGGGTTTAAGCAAAAAAGCAGGAGAGAGAAAAAATAAAAAGAAATAAAAAAGTAGTCAGCACAAAGTGCTAATTATACAGTTTTTGCACAACACCTGGCTCATTCATTAATCAGGCTCGTTTCAGTTATGGCACAGGCTCTATACAGAGCTGCTGCTGCCTAAGGAAGGAGACAGTGGCTTTGTCATTTCCCTGTCCAAAATGTGTCTGGATGAGGACAAGGCAGAGGCACGAGGGGAAGGTGTGAGGTGCTGGCAGTCTGAGACACCACTTCTCTTATATACAAGCTCTGGAAAATGACAGGCAGGATATTCTCCCTGCTAATTAATGATCTAAATATTTGATGTGGTATTCACAGCAGCACTCACATCAGGACTTTTGTCAAAGGATGTGTTTTGGTTTGCCAGCGAGAGGTAAATAATTAAGTTTCCCTGTTCCTGTTCTGAGCTCCCCAGCTGCAAGTTTGAAGAATAAATAAATAAAGACCACTCAGCAGAGTAAACGGGACCGTCTCGCCCTCTGCCCAGCAGGTTGCCAGCACAACAGCCTCCTACACAACTCTCCTGCCCAGCCTGTGCCAGCGCTGACTGGCTGCCAAGCTCCCCAGACCACCCTGCTGGAGAAAGTCACTGTCTGGGAGCAGAGCATCACCCCAGGTTGCCCCCAGTTCTGCTGCCCCCAGCCCTGACTCCAGGATACAGAGGCAGGCAGCTTTCCTCTCCCTGCTGCTCCCAGGGATGGGGCACACACCAAGCCTTGCTCCCTGTGGGTCTCGGCACGGGATGCCACAACCGCATCAAGCCCTAAAAGCACAACGGGCTCCCCAGAGGTGACCACATCTTGGAATGTGAACATGCCAATGCCAGCAGAAGGAAATGGAGATGATATTCTCAGAAGCACACCATGGAACCTAAGTAAGCTCCCCAAACCACACAGGGTTACATGACAGGGAGGCACTATTACCCATTGCTGTCCAGAGTCCCAGCACCCAGCCTGGCCCCAGGTGCCAAGGAGCTCATCTGCTGCTCCTTCCCCTCAGTGTCTGCTGTGGCCTTGGGAACAGGCTTAAAGTTCTCCCTCTGGAGGAGACAGGCAGCTAGAGGTGGGCAATGAGCTGGATTCCCTTCCTAAATCCAGGCTAGCACAGAAAGGAAAGAGAGGAAAGAAGAAATCGTTTTGTTGGGGTTTTTTTTTGAAACAAGGCCTCTGTGTTGCTTATTCCCTCCTTTGCTCCAGCCTTCCCTCCTTGGGTTTTCTCACATGGTCCCATCCCCATACGTTTGGGGACTCTCACTATCTTTAATCCACTGAGCCTTGGAGCCTGAAATACGTGCAACTGAACCCCAAGGGGATAAAAAACTTGCCCAAGGTAATTCGAAAAGTGCATGGCTGAAACAACAACCCAATGGCAGTTTCCTTCACTGTCTGCGCAGTAAAACAAAAACAAAACAAAACAAAAAATTACCTCCAGAGCTACTATTCACCATCTCCTCCTTTCTGGCCTCTTCTCCCCTTTTCTATTTCCCTTTTTCAGGACACCCATCCCCTATTACCTGGAGATTTGTATGTATTCACAAGCATAGTAACACATGCATTTATAAATGCTGACTACATCATCTGCAGAGATTTGGGCATTCAATTAAGTTAGCTTTTCTTTTCCCCCTCCTCTTCTTCCAGCTGGCAAATGGTCAGAGAAAAGATCATGAAACTTTTAAATTAATTCATTATTCAACACAGTCCACTAGCTTTTCTCAATAGCTCTGACGATGCAAATTGTTCCTAAACGAACCGTCCCGAACGCTGGCAACGTGACTTGCGTCAGGGGTGCTGCAGAGGCCACGTGTTGGTGCTGGTGCCTCTTCTTCACAGGTCAGAGGACTTGCATCCTCACCAAAAGCCACATGCAACACACTGAGCCTGCAATACAGCTCAGCCTCAGCACTCGGTGAACATTAAAGCTCTCCAGCACCTAAGAAAAGTGTAGGAACAGGAAAATCCTTCCTGCTCGTATGTGGTACCTGCAAGAGCTGATTGCTCCCCTGCTAGAGGTTGCCTCCATCAGCATTACCCCCTGCCATTCCTCTGTGCTTACCTGGGGTCCTGTAAGTAACATTTCCTTTGCAGGGACAGTGCTCTGTCAGCCATGGCTTTGGACAAGCTAAGCAACAGCCCTTTGCCCTGTTCCTTGCTCCTGCCACGGTGGATGACTTAGAATATTCTATTTTGCAATGAGGCTGGAAAACCCAACTTGCTGGAACACGAGAAACCAGGTTTGCAACCCAAACTCTTCTACCAGCCCCAGACAAATCACCTCTCTCTGTTCCTCAGCCTGCCCATCTGTCACCCGGGTTATACTAAGAGCAAACTGTGGAAATGTACTGGTGAGAAAAGGGCAGAAGGGGTGCCCGTTTTACTCACTGCTGTGCTCAAAGGGCTTGGAGACACTTGGCCACAGTCTGTGCCAAAAGGCACAAAGCAGTATCAGGAGGACAGGGTTTGTTTTGACTGGCCATGGAAAATGATCTGTGTTGTTATAGCCACCATGGGATGGAGTTATGTGGAAGATCTAATTAAACTAAGCATTTGTTGAGCAAGGGAAGAAAAAAGCCAGAGCAGTCAGAAGCCACAGCAAATTAACCTACAGAGGCTGAAGAGGCAGATGAGCTCTCAGCTGGGTCAAAAAACAGGCAGGGATGTGCCAAAACAAGCACAATCATGGCTAGAGAGGAGCAGAGCAGATGCCACATCACCAGTGCGACTTGCCACCAAGGACTGGTACCTCTAGGGCCAGCTGGTTCAAAGCAAGCCTCTAAGTACTACATGCAAGAGGAAAATGGTGAACCCTGATGCCAAGAGGCATGTGAGCGGGGAGGAGCAGTGCATAGGGTCAAAGATGTGGAAATCACATGCAACTGGGTAAGGAAGGGAGCAAAGCCAAATCATCACGTCAAGAAAACAAGAGTAAAAAGGAAGAAAGTCTTTTCATAGCTGGAACTTGGAAACTTCAGACGGCACTTCCTAGAGGAACAAGGAAAAATACAAACTACCTGTATTTCTAACCTTGCCATCACTGCAGAGAACAGTTCTCTAATGAAGCCAGATATGGGGCATCCAGGCATTAGGGCTGTATTACGGGTCTAACATCTCTCCCGTGACATTACTCATGCTTGTACTTGCCAGGACAGTCAAGTGCTGAGTTATGAGGAGAAATGGAATTAAAGTCTCTCCTTGCACTTTAAATGTTACAAGCATCCTGTATCTCAGGGGCTAGAGGACTGCACTTGGCTCTGCTTTGCCATCTCTGTTATAAGGGGTTCTGGAGAACAGTAAACCTATGCAAGACACTGTAAAGATAAAAGAGAAGGTCCAGGACCAAGGAGGTGTCACACAGCAGCAATGGTCAGTGCTATGCACACCTGAAATACACACACCCTAGAGAGAGAAAGCAGTGATAGATTATTAAGAGTGAAGGAGATGGGACCAGGCATGAAACCATAAAGCAAAGCAGGACTTCAGTTTCAGGACTGTCAAACTCACTTGTGGCTGGCTCTAGGTGCATTCACTTGAGGAAGGATGCTCTTCTCAGAGAAGAGCCCAGCAAGGATGTGACGGTGAACAGAGCACAGCTGAAGCCTCCCCCCAGCCAGCAACCCAGGACCAGTGATGGCAAGGGGTCCTGGGGATGCCAGGGCTTAACTGACAAGGCTTGCAGCGGGGCACAAACATTCACAATGTGGGCATGGGACACAGCTGCAAAACACTTGCTACTGGCACAGAGCAGAGAGTACACTCAAGCCTGCTATAGAGGAACCCACCAGCCAAGACCTGCAGATAGACTCCTCAAAGGTGTGGTGGACACATCTCACTAAATCTTCACACAATGGAACTTGTAGACTTAAGGCACACATTTGGATTAAACGCAGCTTTCAAAAACCTGCAGTGAAAATTAAGCCTTTAGTCTATCCACTACAGCAAAACCAAAAAAATGAAGGAATGGCCACATGCCCAGAGGAGTACAGAAACCATCCTTGAAAATGCAGTCTGCCTGTGCACCGTTAGGGCTTCTCAATTAACAAGCTTTTCTGGCACTTGATGGGAGAAGCTCAAAGAGCAGTACCAGAGCAGACATCTGTGGAATAAGAGCTGTCCCTAAAGAACTGGGACAAAATACAGCTGAGTGCTGACACCCAGCTGGATATAAAACCACTTATCCCAGACTGTCTAATCTTTTGCCACTCCCTCAAGAGCACCCCATGCTAGACTCTGCAAAAGAAGCACAGCTACTTTCTTCCCTGAGTATCTGACCATAAAACCTACTTCTCAGAGACCAGCTTTCACACTAATTTCTCCCAATAATCATCTGAGGCCACAGCTAGTAGGTCCAGTCCCGTTGCTACGGTGAGTGCAAAGAGATTGTGCCTTTAGGCACACAAACCTCCAGCCCACTCAGCCCTTTGTAAGAGTGTTTATAAACAGGAGCATTGCCAGCAAGCCAGGAGCTCTTACCTGCGGATGGTCCTCAGCAGGGTTGACCTGGCCTCGTTGTGGAAGGTGATGATGACACTGGTTGGGGGAAGGTCCTGGCCATAGTGCAAAGTTGTACACCTGGGGAGGGGAAAAAGAGGAAAAGGCTGTTCAGGAACTGGAATTCAAAATGGGGAGCTCACTTCATGTAGGCAGCAGAGTCCAACAGTAGATAGTTGTCCAGATGCTATTAAAAAAAGGAAAAGAAGCGTTTTTCTGTGTGAATCCTTTCTGAAGGAGCCCAGAAACTGCCAACTAAGTCACTGAGGATTAAAGCAGCAAAAAGAGCTTAATTGTCCATAATAGGAGGGGATGAGAAAGGAGCCACCCAGCTTGCAGCCCTCTTCTCTAACCATTGTTTCACAGCTAGCACACCCTCCTAGTGCCACCAGTCTCCCCCACCAACATGTAATGGGAAGATAAAGGCCTTCCCTTTTTATACCAGTTAGAGCAACATTACCTTCAGCAAAGATGCTCCTAGCTGACATTAGCATGATGGGATCAGAAATGAGTCCTTCATGCCAAAGGTAAGGTACAAGGGAGGTGCTTGCAGAAGGCCAACTGCAAGTCTTATGCTGCCTCTGTGGCTTTGTGAGCTTCATGGGGCTTTTCAGTGTTGTCACAGAAGTACTGGGTTATTGTGATAAGTTTTTTTTCTTCCTTAAATTGAGGCAGGGGCTGGAGCACTCCCACACCCACCTGGCTGGTGGCACTGGCGGAGGGAAGAGCCTTGTTGCATCTCCGGCTCCAAGCTGCCTCGCTCACGCCTCCCGAGGCAGCAGTTTCCACCAGTCCACTGCAAGGAAAGCCAAGTCCTGTGTCTAAATCGATTGTTTCCTTATTCATTCTGCCTTAACGGCATAACCTGACCACACAGAAGATTGGGATTTAACACTTTCCAGTCCACCCTGTAGAAGATGAAAACCCACAACTGCAACCACAGTCCCTGCTGCCTCCTTCCCAGGAGGAAACATTGTAGACTCTGTAATTACCTTGACCTTTAACTGATTAAATTTGTGGCTTTCATAGACCAACGCCAACATATTCCTAGCTCAGGAAATCCAGACACACCTCTTAGATCCGTGCCACTCTTAACCTGTGATGGCCTTAAGACGACACACTAGTGGCAGGAAGCCACCCTATGCTCAGCCTGAGGAGCCACTGTGTCCCTTCCCATCCGTAAGTCACTTGCCTGCCTGCTCTTGTGTCACTGCCCAGGTGCTACTACTACCATCCTCAAATGAAGCAGGAAAGAGGACTGAGCAACCATCACTTTACTCCTCTAAAGCTCTGGACCACGGTATCTGCAAGGGGAAGTAAAAACAGATGGAAAAATTGAGGTGGGGATAGGGAGAAGAAAGCAAGTAACATTAGCCAAATAGTGCTGGTTTATGCTATCAGCACAGCATGTTACACCTCAGAAATGCCAAAATGATTGATACATTCTTTTTAATGAGTGTCTTTCGTTTTTCATTTTGAAATTGCATTTCTGATTATTTACAAAGTAAATGAAATGAAAGGAAAAAAAGCATGCAACAGGTGAACAATTCCAAAGATTAAAAAAACATTTTGGGTGGGACAACATATTTGCAAGCTCACACTAAACCAGTTGCTGCCTTCTCTCATTAAAACCCTTCCTGAATCCTCCCTCAACTTGAGACAAGCTGATTTCTCTTTACTACCTTGTTCTTTCAACACAGTCAGCAACCCCCAAAATTCATCATTCAACCAATTCTAATTCTAGGTCCATCCTCAAAGGACACTTAATTTGCATGGCCTCTGCATGCAGGAGAAAATTCAGTCACATTGCCCTGTGTGACAACATCCTCATTCATCAAAGTTACATCTCAGGGATGCTAAAACCAGAGGATTTCTGAAGTACTAAACAGCACTGGGTCGTGCCCTGAGCTGCTCGTCTGGGTCACCATGGCCCCTCACATCATTCAATAACCAACTTCAGCTGAACTTTCCCAACCTGATATGATGAGAAAGAAGCTGCTGCTGCTCGGTGCCTTTTTTGCCAGGCTCAGGCTCAGCTCTCACTCGCTTTGTGGAGCTGCAGGGACAGACTATGACAATGGCTCTGCCCGTGCTATTTATACGCCATTATCTCCTAAGCGCTCCCAGATGCGTGTCTTTCCACCCACTTCCAGCGTGGCACCAGGAGAGGTTCTGAGGAGCCAACAAGGGAAGCTATTTCTGGAGAAGAGTGAAAGAGGGTGGAAAATACAAAGTCATCAATACCTGACTTATGTTACTACAATAGTTAAGGAGCTAATAAATAAGCTGCAGTGGATCCGTGCAGTATCACCCACGGGTGGGACCACTGGGGATACTGCAGGCTGGCTGAGCCTGCCAGCAGTGCGATGAAGGCTCTTCGTGTGTAACAACTTGTTTTTAGAACTCCAGATGTCTACGTCCCAGAGCAGCCTAACTAGACAATAGGCACGTGGGAAATACTGAAATGTCATACACGAGCACCTCCAGAGCTTGGTCCCTCGCTCTGTGACTCACTTGACTTCTGTTTAATGAGGCTGGTCGCATCCCAAAGATGGGACTGATGACTGTGCTGCTCCTACAGAGCAGGCAGGAACCTGGCAGCACCCCCAAGCCTCACTTTGCCTCTGTGACCGGCACCTACAACGCAGGGGGGACTCACCAAGAACAGCCTGAAAAGGGTTAGGCTGAGCTGCTGCATCTGCCAGTGAACCTCCAGGATCCCTGTGTGGCCTTGACTCTGCCCTTACCCAGGATTTTAGCCCTGGGAACCCTCCCAGAGTTTCCTCCAGTTTCCCCCTCCCTCCCTTTTTTTTTTTCCTTCTCCTTTTCCCCCCCAGTGTAACTATAGCTAAAGATCCTGGCTCCCCAGAAGGCAGATTTCAGTTTAAGTTGTTGACAACAAGTGGTTTTTTGGCACTTGCTTGGAGGATAAAAACCACAGCTTGGAAAAGCATTAAATCCAGCATGTCCAGAATTATTTTGTGTGACAATTACATCTGGGGTAATTTCAATTTAATACCTCACTGCAAGTGAAAATTGCAGCATGCAGCCCTAAAATTGCTGTAATAATGAAAATAAACCCGCTAAGAGCTGTCTGTGCTACCTCAGGCTGTCACTGGATAAATGTTTTGTGCTGCTTATGGCATTTCATAGGTCATCCAATTGCCAACAAGAACCGAAACCAAAACCGACACCCACAACATTTTCAGGAAACCAATGATAGTTTGAGTTTTGGTTGGTTTTTTTTTTTTTTTTTTTTTTTTTTAAGTTGTTTAAAAAAAAAATTTAAAAAGTTATAACTGCATTGCTTATATTTGCAGTGTGTTGAAACTCACTGGCTAATGTAATTTAAAGTTCTATGCTTTGAAACCTTGCAGCAGGAGTGAGGAGCAGTCTTAGCACGGAAACACTGCCAGGCTCAGCTGCCTCCAATGTGGGCTGCTCCACCAGCTCACAGCATCTAGTGGGGCAAAGGAAGACAGAAGCTAGGCTGGCCTGCCCTAAAAACCCCAGAAAGGGCATCCAGCCAGAGAAACAGTTATTATTTCCTCCTGCAAACCCAGAAGTCCAACTTAGATTTGATGGGAAGTTTCACTTTTCTGTTTCAAGGATATTTCCCACTCAAATTGGAAATGATTTCACAATCAGAAAGTTAAGAAAGGGGCATTCTGGCTTCAGACACCTTAAGAGTCACCCTTGGAAAATCCCAGCCTAGACAGGATGCCCACTGTATGTCCTTCAGGGTGGAAGGAGCAGTGTGTCTCACCTCTGTGTCCCCACAGGTGACTAAAAGCTCAGGAATAAACTATGGTGCACCCATTTGTGGGGTGCCTTTCAAAAGGCAGACTTAAGTCATAGGGTGCCTCACCAAAACAAAGCCCATGTCGGAAATACCACTAGGCAGCACAATGGTAAAGACTAAGTCTGAACAGAGATGTACCTGTTCCTCAGTCCCTCCCATGGCTCACCCCTGGGCTCATCCAGAGTGTGTTTTTTGCTTGACATCAGCCATATCATGCCCATACAGCTGCACTGTGTAGCACTGTGAAACTCACCTCTCAGACTCAGCCTCACCTCTGCTCCTTAAGTTCCTTCAACAGATAATTATCCTCACCCGATTTTCCCAACTTCCTCTGCCAGGCTTCTGCTCATTCTTCTTTGCTGCTTTGATGGCCATCACTTGCCAACAGCTCTGCTTTGAATTTTTAACGTTTTTCATGAAGTCCAAACCCTCCACAGCTCACAGCTTCCAAAGCGCTCTCTGCATATTTATTTCAAACGGGCAGCTGCATCACACAGAGCTACACCATCTTTCAACTCCCTCCTGGCTCCTCTCTTTGCCTTGGAAACACACTGGAAAGCAGCCGCATCACCACACATCTAAACCATGAGTATGTGGGTCTGTCTCTACACTGTGGACTCACAGGGCTGTCCCTCTCACATTGTCCCAGGATACAGGGACCTGCCATCAGAAACATTATGGCTTCACACCACCACTGATGGACAAACCTACAAGCACTTTGGATTTCAGATGACATTCCTCAAGTCCAACTAGCATAGATTCTATGATCTTCAGCACCACCATGCAGTGTGTGCATGGGCTGGCACTTGAAGTCATGCAGGAGACAGCTGCTAGCAGGAGCAGGCTGCTTGTACATCCTGCACCTGGGGTTGGGTCTTGGACAAAGACCTCCTGAGAAAGCTCTGGGGGTTCCTCCATAATGTCAAGAGCTTCGATGCTGACTACCTCACCAGGACAAACCACAATTTGAGCATGGATATCACAGTTCAGAGCACCTATGTGACCTTTGTAGAACAACAGGGAGAACAGTGGCTGAAGGGATTTCCACCAGCTACAGACCCTCTTGTATCTACCCTGGTCCTGAAGTTCCACCTTGGGCTGGCTGTGACCACGGGCAGGCTGGTGCTACCAAAACACCAAAAGGTCTAGAGAAAAGAGAGGCTGAAAGAACAGCTGGAAGGTGGAGGACTCTGGAAAGCAGCTGTGCTAAAAAGAAAGAAACGAAGGGACAAGGAGTCAAATGTCAGCTAGTGATGCCATGTGATTGCAGGGAACATCAGCTCAAGTTTGGCTTGCCAATGTGAAAAAAATACCCTTGAGAAAGGTCAGTAGGATTTCTGTGGGCTGGACTGGCACGCATCTCAGGTTTGCATTCCCAAAAAGGGACTGAAAAATTCCCGGTTGGCACCCAACAGCCTCAGTGGCTGCTGGGTCTGGGAGAAACAGAGGTCCAAAGAGAGGAATCCCTGGTTAACCAGACAGTTTGGGGGTTGCAGGGGCTTGAGCAAGAGTGAGGAAGCACATCTGCAACAAATATTCAGTGGTGGTCAGCATCATAACTGACAAGGAATTATCTAGCAGGCTTTAACTAGACGTGGTTGGGTAAAACTGTACGGAAGACCACCAGGAAAATGCTTCCAGGGTGCTGAACCCATTCTGCCTGTAGATTAGACCCACAGGGGAACCTGCCCAACTCCCCACCTCTCCCCTTCCCAGCACATGCTACCACAAAAATACTAGAAAACGGGCAAAAAGAGCAGATCCCTCCCAAGGACAGGAGAAAATGCAGCCACCCATAAAAGAGGTCTTCTTAGCCTCTGCATTCTTCTGAAGTCAGCATGCTACCATAAATGTGATGGTCACAGCTAGTGCTTGCCTGAAAGCAAGCATCTCCAAGCCTTGGCAGAGGACCACCACACACTACTCACCAGGGCAGGGACCTGCAAATGGGAACCCAGGTCCACCTCAACTGCAGGTCGACTTGAGGTCAATGTTCTTTGGTTGACCAAGGAGGACATTTTTCTACACAGCTTCTGGAAACTGAAACAGTGCTATATTTGGTTAGCACACAATTAGTATTTCTTCTAACTCACTGCCTTTCAGTTTCTTTCTTTTCCCTGCAAGACAGATATCTAAAAAATTAATCAAACAGCTAAATTGGAAAAAAGAGGGAAATGCAAGAAGGCAAAAATAACCTTCTGTGCACATGATGTGCTGCTGCCTGAGAACCTCAAAACTGATGAGAGCATGCATTTATAATTTATTAAAAGTTTGCTGGATTTTTGTCTTTGGAAAAGGGGAGGAGAAAAAAAAAAAAGAGAGAGAGCCTACTAAAAAGAAGGAAAGAATAGCACGGCTGCATTTAAAAACAAGTTAAACCAGATTGTGTGTCTTGATTTTCAAAGCAGCTCATGAATAATTCAGATTTCTAGGGCCCTCCACACAGACTCAGGGTCTGTCTTGCTTTTTGACTCTTCTCACCCTTCCTTCCTCAGAACTGAGGCAAAAAGAAGAAAGGAGATGATGACAGTGGGGGAAAAAAAAAAAAAAAAAAAAGAAAAAGAACCTTGTTTTCAGTAGAATTTTAAATGGTGGCCAAATTTCTGATGCCAATTTTACTGGAATACCAGAGCTGACTTCAAAGGTTTTTGCTTGGTAAAAGCAAAATCTGGTATCTTGCACCTTTGTGGAAAGCCACCAATCCTTTTTTTAAAAATCTTCAAAAAGCAGGAAAACCTGAAATTAGGTTTCAAATGGCCAGAACCATGGATGTAAAGATTCATTAGGAAGGATGCTTTCTGATCAGAGCTTCCCTCCACCATGTGGCAAATCAAAGCAGAGAAAGCTCCTATCCCCACAACACCTCCTTAGTCATAACTGGAGAAGCACAAACCCAACTCATGCTGTGACAGCTCAAGGGCACTTTAAGCATGAAGGGATCTGCAGTGCTTGCAGCAAAAATCCACCCAAATGGCCATGAAACATTGTCTGTGATAGCCCTTTTGTTACAGCTCGTGGAGTAGGACTTTAAGGCACTGGGTAGCTGAAAAAACAAACAAGAGTTTGATGGAAGAAACTGTCTCATGGCTTTAATTATCAATAGTAGCGAGCCTTGGAGAATTAGTTTCATCGCTTACTAATACTCGACTTCGATCTCAGCCTACACAAACATATTGGGTCAATAGAAATACCAAGACAAGCATGAAAGTTAAACAACTTCATTCTGTCAGAATTACTTGGAGCAAGTTATCAAAGTAATCGATGGCATATAATAACTCTAAGACAAGTGGTCAATACATTACAGCAGTCAAAGGCAGAGGATGGCTCTAGCAGCGAGTGATCAATGGCACCCTGGGAATGCTGAAGCACTGGGTGATGAAGCAATGTCCATCACGGAGAAGACTACAAAGATTTTTTGAGGGATGCAATGAGAAAATTAGAAAGGCCAAAGCCCAGCTAGAACTTAATCTGGCTACTACCATAAAGGACAATAAAAAATGTTTCTATAAATACCTGAACAGCAAGAGGAGGACTAAGAAGAATCTGCATCCTTTATTGGATGTGGGAGGAAACATAGTGACCAAGGCTGAGGAAAAGGTTGAGGTACTGAATACCTTCTTTGCCTCAATCTTTAATAGTAAGACTAGTTGTTCTCCGATTGCTCAGTCCCCTGAGCTGGAAGACAGGGATGGGGAGCAGTAGGAAGCCCTCATAATCCAAGTGGAAACATTCAGCAGTCTACTACACTGCCTCAACACACACAAGCCTATGGAGCTGGATGGGATCCATTCAAGGGTACCAAGGGAGTTAGCAAAAGTGCTCACCAAGCCACTTTCCACCACTTATCAGCAGCGCCAGCTAACCTGAGAGGTCCCAATTGATTGGAGGTTACCAAATGTTATACACATCTACAAGAACAGCCAGAAAGAGGATCCAGGGCATGACAAGCCTGTCAGTCTGAACCCAGTGCAGGGGAAAGTTAAGGAGCAGATCATCTTGAGTACCATCATGTGGCACATATGGGACAACAAGGCAAGCAGGCCCAGTCAGCATGGATTTATGAAAGGGAGGTCCTGCTTGACTACCCTGATCTCCTTCTATGACAAGGTGCTCCGCCTAGCAGATATGGAAAAGGTTGTGGACATTGTCTGCCTGGACTTCTGTAAAGCTTTTGACACTATTTCCCACAGCACTCTCCTGAAGAAACTGGCTGCTCATGCCTTGAACAAGCGTACACTTTGCTGGACAAAGAAACTGGCTGGATGGCTGGGCTCAGAGAGTGGTGGTGAATGGATTTAATCCAGTTGGTGGCTGGACACAAGTGGTGTTCCCCAGGGCTCAGTACTCTCAGGTTCAGGGGCCTGTTCTGTTTAACATCATGACCAATGATCTGGATGAGGAGATCAAAGGCACCCTCAGTAAGTTTGCAGGGAACACCAAGTTAGGTGGCTTGATTAGATCTGCTTGACAATAGAAAGGCTCTACAGAGGGATCTGGATAGATGGGCTGAGGTTCAACAAGGCCAAGTGCTGGACCCTGGACTTTGGTCACAACAATCCCAGACAACACTACAGGCTTGGGGGAGAGTAGCTGGAAAGTTGCTCAGCAGAAAAAAGACCTGGGGATGTTGGTTGACAGCCAGCTGAATATGAGCCAGCAGTGTGCTCAGGTGGCCAAGAAGGCCAACAGCATCCTGGCTTGAATCAGAAACAGCATGGTCAGTAAGACTAGCAAAATGACTGTCCCCCTGTACCTGGTACTGCTGAGGCCACACCTTGAATACTGTGTCCCGTTTTGGGCCCCTCAATATGTGAAGGATACTGAGGTGCTGGAGTGCGTTCAGAGAAGGGCAATGAAGCTGGTGAAGGGTCTAGAGAACAGGTCTTATCAAAAGCAGCTGAGGGGACTGGGATTATTTAGCCTGGAGAAAAGGAGGCTCAGGTGAGACATTATTGCTTCTACAACTCCCTGAAACGAGGCTGTAGTGAGGTGCGGTTCAGTTTCTTCTCCCAAGTAACAAGTAATAGTACACAAGGAAACAGCCTCAAGTTGCACCAAGGGAGGTTTAGGTTGGATATTAGGAAAAAATTATTCCCTGCAAGGGTTGTCAAGCTCTGGAACAGGCTGCCCAGGGAGGTGGTGGAGTTACCATCCCTGGAGGTGTTTAAAAGATGTGCCGATGTGGTGCTTAGAGACATGGCTTAGTGGTGCCCTGGCAGTACTAGGCTAACGGTTGGACTCGATCTCTTCCAACTAAAATGGTTCTATGAAGTCACCAGCAGGACCCAATATGGTTCAGGTGGGCACCATATTGCTCCCTGAAAAGGGCACTAAGACAAGCAAGGCTTTTCGCTTCTTCATAAAAAAAACAGGATCTTCTCTATCCATCACAGGGAAGTAGGCACATGGAATTTCAGGAGGAGACCCCGTGCCTCCATGGATTGACCTGTGTTGGCACACCCATCCTGAGGGCCATGGATGGAGCTGCAGTTGATGCTGATCTTGGGAGACACTCATCCCTCCCTCTAGCAGGAAGAAGCCCTCTCTCCACCCAGCAGAGTGACTGCCATGGCAATACCACGTCCTCCCACCAATGGTTCCTGCAGCCACTGATGCACATCACAGCATCACTTCCACTCCAGCACATCGTTTATTTCAGAGGAGCCCAATGTGCACTTTTCATCTGATACTCAAAATCACTTGCTTTTAAATACAGCCTGTCATTTTTAGATGACTAGAAGTGTCAAAAACATTTGAGATCTGAATTAATTTTTTTCCTTTTTAGGATGAGAAAAGCAGATCCCTTTGGCCTCAAGCTTTCCTGTATTTTTACTTTTAGATTCACTAAGAGCTCTGCTTTTGGTTTATCCTGAAATTGCTCTCTCCTGGCTTTTCTTTTTCTTAAATAACTACAGAACCAAAACAGGGGTACTCATTCAGCTCTACTGAGCCATAGCCTCCAAATTCAGGCTCCAGAGATGCGGCACTGACAACACAGATGTAACACAGGTGTGGGGAGCACAGTGGACCTCAGCAGTTGCTCTGTCTCCATTTCCAGCTTCAGCCTTTCAAAAAAGCAGCAGTGCTTGTGCCCAGATGTCGCCCACCTTGAAACGGAGCAGTTTGTCCTCAGGGTAGAGAGACTGACAGGCCACTGCCTTTTATTAAATTCCCAGCTCCCCCTCTTCCCCATCCCCCATCGTGACAGGGACATGCAGAAAGATCACCACGCCACAGACAGATATCTGGGGAACGAGCTTTTATCTCTGGGTGAATGTGTCGCAAGAGTGGAGCTAATTAACCGGGTCTCTGTTTTTGAAAAAGGTTAATATTTTATCACATGTCTTCTGTCTCGAGGAATAATTAGCCCTGGCAGTACCAGCTCTGCCATTTCCCAAGGGACTGAGCAAGAGATCGGAGGCTGGAGAGAGACACGTGGTATTGATGGACAGACAGCTTCTCAACTCTGAGCCAGCAGTACATCTAACCAGTGGTTACTTCCGTTACTTCTCAACACAAACTGACTGACTGTAGAACATTAACAGAGGCAAAACCCTGCTCCAAGGGCTGTACATGTTCTGCTTGTCCTATTCTACATGCTCCAGTATAGGCGATACTTTAAACCAAGGCACTGTGACTCAGCCAAGAGCTTCTCAGCTCTGCCACCGGAGCACCAGTCCAAGCCCCTTCTCCCAGGCACTGCTGCCACTGCCAGCTCTGAAGCAGACTCTTCCCTTGTTGCCCCAGACACCAGTTCTACACAAGAGATCTACAACATCCATGAGGACTGCAGAGAAGAAGGTCCCTCCAGTGCTTGCACCGCAGTCCTCATCGGGGGGTACAGGGCACAACATCCCTCCACGGGGCTGCTAAGAGCAGGGCTGGGATGCAGGCAGGGTAAACAGAGCAACTGGAAGGGCATGGGGAGGGTCATTTCAGGTCAACCAAGAACTATTCCGTGCGTGCATTTTTCTTGGCAAAATGCAATAGATGGGTGGGGAATTTACAAAATGAAATCAAAACTGTCTCATGGGGAAATAAAACCAAAGTAATTTAGGTGAAGGAAAACTATCACTTGGATAGGGAGCAGAAACGGCTTTGGCTTTTTTTCCCCTCTCTGGAACAGCAATTTTTGGCAAGCAAATTGTTAGTCCAACCAAAATAAAGGTGTTCTCCAGGGAACAGACAGGTGGGATAGCAGCTGTAGCTGCACCTGAGTGAGCTCCTCAGACTCTTCTTGAGACAACATCAGTACCATACAGATACTCCTCCTATACAGTGAGGCACTGTGGGGCTGGGACAAGGGACAACTTGGAAAGACAAAACAAAGCAGTAGGAAACTTCATATTATACCTTGATGCTTGGTGGAATAGTCCAGAGTCAACCCCATGGCCAGAAGCCAGGCTCTGAGACACCAAGGCCCTATGGGCTCCCCTGGCACCCGCACCACTGATCCCCTTTGCCCCACAGACACCTTTTAGCGAAGGCCACAGCTCAGGAATCATTTCTGCTTGCTGTGCAGGCTGATGCTGTAACTCACACTGAGCACAGCTCTTTCAGATATAACTAGCTTTGCCTTCCAGAAAAAAAATCAGTAACACAGCCACTTAACTGATGTGTACTCCTGCATTCAAAACACCTGCCTATACTTTTCAATCAGCTTCTCATACAGTCCGTTTCACTTTTCAACTCCTTCCCAAGAGTGGCCCTCATCCTTTTCAATCAAGAATAAGAAAAGGAGTGGGGAAGAACACCACTGTAAATCCACCACTGCAGAACAAGCACCATCACATTTGCTATTTCCCTCCAGTATCCATGATCGAGACACAACCAACCCTGCTCCTGAAGAAACACCAGACTTCTCCTGCCCCAGCATCCCTTCCCAATACCATTTTTAAGTAAAGCCCCTCAGCCTGCCTTCTCTCTAAGGCAGGCCTTTGAGATGCAAAGCCATAGCATCTCAGGGCACTTCAGACCCTGCCCCCTCGGTGACCACAAATATCCAGTGCCAGAGTCCGTGACTCCAGGGCACGACTCGCAACCTGGGGTCAGTGGAGCTGTGGTTCAAAAACCTGAGCAGAACCAGTGCACTGCCAGGGTGAAGAAGACATAGCACCTCCAAAACCAACAGGGTGGCCGTCCTTCCACTGCGATTCTATTAGCCTGGCAGTAATCATTACCCGCTGCCAAGGAGGTGATGTGGTCTGACCTGACCCACCACCTACAGCTCCAGAGAGTGATTAGGTAAGGCTTGGAGGGTAGAGCAACATCACAGGCTGCTTCAGACATCAGAGCAAAATCACAGAATGATAGAAATGTTTGGGTTGGAAGGGGCCTTAAAGATTATCTAGTTCCAAACCCCGGCCATGGGCAGGGACACCTTCTACTCGACCAGGATGCTCAAAGCCCCATCCAGCCTGGCCTTGAACACTTCCAGGTATGGGGCATCTGCAGCTTCTCTGGACAACCTGTTCCAGTGTCTCACCAACCTCACAGTAAAAAAAATCCAGGGTTGGGTTGGGACCTCGGCCTTTGGAAGCCTCCCTCTTCCCCAGGGAGGTCTGTGCAAGCCACGCAGTGTAGTCTGGATGTTGGCAAGCCCAGTAAACACACTAACTTCCAGCACAAGCAGCAGCAGAGCCAACATGGACTGTGGCAGAAACCCTGTTATAACTGAGGAGGGAAGAATGGGCTCTTCAGGACAAGTGGATGCTGGGATCATGGTCTGGATAGCAGCATTGGCCATAGACAGCTGCCAACTCAGACATGGGCAGCCATCTCAGAGGAGATGTGACTTCTCTTAGTGCTTAAGATAACCATAATCCCACTTCTTGCAGACCCTTCTCATCAGTTCTTCCTTTCCCTCACCCCACTAAAAAAAAAAGAGAACAACAAGGCTTCAAAAGAGGGTATTACATAGAAAGATATTTGAAAAAGATCATTGTATTCATCAGCTTTTGTTGCCTGAAGACACCAGCCTATGCCTCTGAAGCCATCAAGTCTACCTGGCCTGCTCCTCAAGCCCCACACCTCATGGCAAGCTGTATCATGGGCCACCAGACAAAAAACATGGGGTAGCAAATGCCAAAGACTCTGTCAGGCATTGAGGTGGCCACAGTCATTCCCAGTATGGGAACCTGGACATGCAGCAGCCATTTCCCACAACTGTGCATTTCTAGCTCAGTTCACAGCTGGTGAGTCATTAGAGAGACCTGTCACACTTCTTACATGAGCACTCCAGGAGCAGTGTGTGCAGCTATTGGAAAGAGGCACCTTATCAACTTCTTACCAGGTATCCCCACATCTATACAAGACACCAACTTCAGTAGAAGAATATGAAACATTGAGGGTTTTCAATGCTAAAATGGTCAAATTAATACTTTTCTTCCTTCACTTTCAGGCAACATCATGGAGTGGAAACTCTTGTGGTATTTTTGTCTCTGACTGATTTTCCTCAAGACTTAAGAAAGAGAAAAGTTGAGGAGTTCAGTTTTAGCTTGAAACAAAGAGTCAGGATCACTTTTTTTTTTTTTCCCCCCAATGTTCTCTGAGTGGAGGTCTGGACAGATCACAGCCCTGCAGTCTAGCCAGGATTTAGCCTCTCTTCTATGAGGGAAGGCAAAACAGATGGTCGTGGTCAGTCCTCCAGTGAGTTCAGGCATCCCTAGCAGGAAACACTTCCAATTATGGGTACTATCCTCTCAACAAAAACCACACAAATCTCTCTACTGGAAGAAGTGGGTTTGGATTTACACAAATTTAAAGAAAAAAAGAAAAACATACACAGCATATTCTGAAAAACCAGGGACTATGAAGCGCATGGAAATATAAGGAAAACATAGGGTGCTGCCTACAGCCTGGCCATTAAGGCTTTCTCCTTTGCTGGTCTGGACTGTAAGACAGCTCTGGCCAGCTGACACAAGGAGACTGTTTCTTTACAGCAGTCTTGGATGGATGCAGTGCTAAGGCCACCACATCTCACACTGGATGCACTGCAGAGGATGCCCAATGAAAAGCAGGGCATGAAAACAGCTGCAGAGCCCAAGCAGCATGAGAAGCTGATGCTGAAATGTTGTGGGGACTGAGATGGAGTCTAAGCAACACCACCATTGGCAAAGCCTTGCAATGTCAAGCCAGGAAAGACAGATGAACACAGTAGTTACGTGCATCACTCTTAGGTGATGAACCCCAAAAAAGGAGATGAGAGGACTCGCCTCACTGCTGTCTCAACAAGAATGACCTGGGACCACCACACATTTCAGTGTCACCCAGGCAGCAGCACACTTTCCCTTGTTAATTACATGGACAAAGGACTCCAGTCACCTCAGCAGTCCTCCATCAGGGCGACCACACAGCGGTACATCGACATGAAACGCAGATTTGCCACTGACACAGTAATCAATCCTGGAAAAGATGGTAGGCAGTGAGGACAGGAGGCTTTAGCAAGCATGCCTTGATGGGCACTGACCCCTTCTATGACTTAAACACACTCGCTACGAGTGACTGGAGAATTAGACCCATAGCATCCAGAAGATAGGAAAGGTGTGGGTAACAAGTGCTGAGGACAACGACTCCAGCAACTTCAAAGCTTGTTAGGCAAACGCAGGGAGCTAAGGAAGAACAATAAATTATATGTGCTGCAATCAAGGCTTGTAAATTATGTCACCTCTTATAAAACACTGGGCCAAGCCTGAGAGGCAGAAGTCCCAGAGGGCTCAGTGGTTTCCGCAATGAGAGAAACCTGGGCTGATTTTGTAGCTGACCCCGCTTTGAGCGGGAAGCTGGATCAAAGACCTCCTGAGGTCTCTTCCATCCTGAATTATTCTATGATTTTATCAAGTACCTGTTTCTGATTAATAGCTGCCTTGCCTTCCTTGCTTAGCTGCCAACAACTGCAAATCTCAATACTCCTCGTTCTGTGCGCTACCTGAAAACAAGCTCTGTGGGATTTGATCCTTAAGCCTCCTTGCAGTTTCAAGTTCAAATTCACCCAGGAGACCAAGCACAAAATGCCACTACATGTGGTGAGCACTCCAGATGGACTGAATGTACAAAGTGCAGAACTGAGCTCTTTTGAATGAAGGATTCAGATTTTGGCCCACTTACAGTCATACGTATGTCAGGGTTAGCCAGCAAGTACGTAAAAGCCAGTGTTGGCCCAGAAGTGACAGGCAACAAACTGGCCATCACGACTGAGAGATGCTGGTACAGCTGTGTGATAGAGGCTGGAAGGCCAAAATAACTAGCAGATACTAGCCTGGAGGACATAGTGCACACTTATTCAAACCATGCCTCACCCTTAAGTCACTGCCTAGATAGGACCTTCCCAGTTTGCATCCTCTAAATTGCACTTAGGGCTTCAGGCTTCACTTCAAAAACTATAGATAGTGGGCTTTGATAAGGGGAGCTCCATACTGGGTCTTCTGCTAGCAGACAGCAAATTTTCCCAGTTAGAGGAACTGGCTGTGCTAGTAACTAACCTGTATAGCAAAGGGCTGAATTCTTCAAGGGCTGAAGAGCTTGAACACAGGATAACTATGATGAAAAGAGATAATGACAACAGTTCCCTAAAACATAAAATAAATCTCAGCATCACATGATGATCCCTTCTTACATAGATGGTGTGGCTGGATCTCAAATGGCTGATAGTGATGTCCGTGTGGAGATCAAGCTGGCTGCCCAAAGCTGTCTCACTTCACCTCTGTAGAAGCTGCAGAACACAGTAAGATACTTTCCTTCACATCTGTGCAAGCTATTCCTGCCGTTGCCAAAGGGTTACCAGGTTGCATAGAAGAGGCATGAGCAATTCCCTCTCTTAAGACATTGCCCAACCATTGACAGTTTCAAACTTAGGCCACAAAAGCCAGCTGCTCAACAGCAGAAATATAACCTTGGCCAATACAGGAAGTTCTAGTTTATCCCCAAGACACACACTAGCCCCTGCTCTACTTGATAGGCTGTCCTCATATCTTCGTCCCCAGAGATCTCAGCCTAAGAAGGTAATGGAAAAAAAAAAACTGTTGAGTGCTAACCTCTTAGGGTCTAGTGTCTGAGACATGAAAGCAATCATACTGTTTCCTAATGGAGACTACTTTCATCTCAAATGTCTCTTCCGCTGTTCACTTGTTTAACTGCTCCTCTGCAGGGTCATACTGTGCTCTTGCCTGTTGTCAGAAATAAGGAGACCAAGACCAAAGGAAGTGGGGATCCCAGATCTTCTCTTATCCACCTAATTCAGCCTCAGAGTATGCTTTAGAGGCATGGGATCCAGGGACAGCCCTTGTGCATACAGGACTTAGCCCAAATGTGATAAATCTTATTTTGTAATGAAATCACAAATGACCTGGCTCTGCTGGAAAAACAGATCAAAGGACAGAAAAGCTCTTCAGGATATCTCTGGCACTCACACAGCAGCTAATAACAAACCCCAAAAGCAAGAAATTACCTGTACCCCCACACACATCCGACCCAAGTTTGCACAAGATGCTGCCAGCTCTCTGCCCCCAAGGCATCCTGCACTTCTCATGAAGGAGCACCCACACAGGAATCCTCAGCCCACACAAAAGGGTGCAGGACAGCAAAGCCAGCAGCATGCACACATGGCCACACCAGGATGCTTCCTCCAGCTTTCACCAATGCTGAATCTGGAGATGTGGCAGCATTTAAGCACTCCCTCTCTCCCATCCTCCTCACCTGGCTCCCTTCTTCACATCTTAAACTGTACAGCTCCATCCACCCTCATGGACAGAAGTCCATCTATCCCCTCCCCTCCGCACTCAAGGCACCTCTGCTCAGACACCTCCCTGCTGTCCCACCACCCCTCTGCCCCAGTCAGATGCACCCAGAGGCACCAGGCACAAGGAGACCATGTGCACACATATCCCTACCCACCCCACTTCTTGGCCTGGGCTACAGCACAGTGCATCTAGAGTCAGCAAATTGCAAGACACTGCCTGAATAAGCAAATTTAAAAGCTAACAGAGTCCCTTGGGTCTTAGTCTCCATTAGGCGTGAAACTGGATTAGCTGAGCTACAATCCAGAGCCCACAATGAGAGATGTATGGAGTCAGCAAAGGGAAAGGCAACAGCAGACCAGGAAAACCTCCCAGTTCAGCTATCTTTCAACAGTTCAAGGCCTGTCTGGGCAACATCCCTGCAAACCTTCCTCCAAATCCAGAGTGGGCTCAGCCACCTGCTAGGTACCTACCTGCTTCTGCAGGTCTAATGTTCAGGTACTGCTGAGGATGGCAGAGCAGAAGAGAGACCCACCTCTGTCCTGCCTGTGGAATAAGATGGGCTTTTCCACACATCATTCTCCAGACATTAAGTTCCTCCTTTAGGGACTCTCAAGAAACCAAGCAAGAAAGATAAGATGCCTAAATCTCTACATGGGGTACAAAATGCATTTCTAGCTGCTGAGACCAAGTGTTCACCTCGATTAATCTCAAAGTGGTTTTGGTCTAGCAGGCAAGGAAGTTGAAGGAAGACAAGGCAATGTGAGAAGTCCAAGGGGATTATAAACACACTAAGCCAAAGGCAATGCTGGCAAAAATCTACTTTTCTCCTCTTCAGCTCTTTGCTTTCACAAAGATATTACAAAATTCTCAGTGCACTTGACTGCTTGCCACTCTTGGGATGCAATCATCAACTCAGTCAAAAACAGAGCCACTTCAAAACCTGCATGAGATTCAGCTGCCCTCACACAATCTGCACACAGCCATCTACACATGCTCTCATGTGCCGTGCATGGGACACAGGGAAGGTGTGCAGCAGCAGACATGCACACAATTCCACATGCCTGTGTACACAGGTACCACATCTGGCAGAGGTAGAACCACCCCTGGGACAGCATGTTCCTCCTGGTCATCCCCATGCACAGCATGGTCAGGTATTCTCAACTACCCCAACTGCTGCTGCTCCAATGTAAAGCCACACGTGCAGCCTCTGTACCTTCAGGAAGCACAATGAAATTAATGGGTCAAAATAACATTGAAGTATATAGTGCTTCAGGGCTGAAATCCTGACTTTCCTGGACCTTGAGAACTTAAGACAGAAGCTCTCTGCCTCAGGGGAACATCACACTACCCCTTCCTATCCCTCCACGAACAATACCTACAGACAGGGCCACCAGCCCTGGGCAGCTCTCTCACCCAATGGACACTCTCCAGCCGGCAGCACACTGCAGTTTGAGTAAGGAAAGCTGGAGGAGGTCTTATGGTGTGTGTTGTTCCTCACAAGGGGAATGGGACAGACTACTAGGGCAGAGCTTTTCCAGGGGACGCAAGTAGCGTGGCCAGGCTGCCGGGCTGCCAGGATGCTCTCACCGTCAGCAGACAATGCAATGCCTGATCTTCAGCTCTGCCTGCATCCCTCACCTCTCAATCACAACTTGATTTCAGCAGCTGCTTTCTCCCTCTCAGACACACACACACACCATCGCACCTCCTCAAGCAGCTGTAAAATTCAAACTTAGCTGGGTAGTTAGAGCCTCTTGTAAAGCACTTGGGACTCTGAGAGGAGGGGCGCTTCAAATATTCGCAAGATTATTGCCTCATTCCAGGATTTAAGAGGGCTCCCTCCCTGGCATCCTTGCTCTACCAGCTCTTGAGACAGCACTACTAAACTCAGCGGTGCTGTGGAGGAAAATAAATAGGAAGATGAACAGAGGAAAACAGGCAGCAGGGGATGTCTGAGGATGGCTGACATGATCTGCAATAGCTGCAGAAATCTGCTGGAGGCTCTTCCCTCTCATCCATCTCTCTCCTCTACTACTCCGCTCACTTACCCTCCTCATCCCCAGTTACGCTCTCTGCTTTGCCACCATCAGAGAGCACAAACCCCAGCTCAGGCCAGTGCCGGCCATGACTCATGGTCCCAGCCTAGCCCAGCAGTCACAAGAACCACATCTACTAGACCCAGCAGAGCATTTGGGAGGTGAAGGTCAGGCTGAGCACATGGAGCAACTGCATGGCCTCCCTAAGAGCTGTCTGCCACAGATGGAAAAAGCCCAGGAGCCATCACAAAACCTTCTGGCTGGGGGCAACCCATCCTCCCCACTGGCTTTCCAAGCTGCTGAGCAATACTGGAAAACTCAGCTCCTCTCCCACCATGCATGAGCCTGCCACTGACTCACTCACTGCTGATTTGGACCTGTGGTTTGTCGGTGGGAGTTGCAGAAGGTGGGATGTGGAGATGAGGTAATCCCAACGGCAAGTGGCTACTGCAGCAGAGGGGGACTAGCCACCCACTCCAGGACTGTGAACTGGCTACGCGACATGGACATGCCAGCCAGATCTGCATCCAGCCTGCTGCTGTGGTCACAGCAATTTTTTAACCTTGACTCTTGGGGAGGATGGGTTACATCACCACAACACCATATAAGGTTTTCTGGAGAGAGACATCCCTTCACATTGTCTGAGGACTTAGTCAAGGAGCAACCAGGAGCACAGCTAATGGCAAGGAAATGCAGGCAGGTCACCAGAAGCAATGCTCCAGTTGTGAGATCTCCCAGGCTGAGGGACATGATGTGGCCCATGGAAGCTCTGGCAATTCCCCAGCTGAAATCATCTGCAAAGCAAGCACAGGCTCACAGCCCCACACTGGCTGGAGGCAGGCAAGGGGAGCAACCATGGTTCATCTCCAATTCCTCAGAGCACTATGATTCCTCTCCACCTGAAACTATTCCATCAGCTGCAATTTTAAAACAAAATCAATTCAGCAAACATTGCTAAGCAACCAGCTGTCAGTGCCACATCCCACCCCACCAAAAGTATTTGCCCTCTCCATAACCTTCTGGCAAGGAGCTTGCTGCTCAGCCCTTGCCAGATTTTGTATATTCAGCTATTGTTGGCAAGTCCAGAGGCTTGGCTGGATTAGCAAAGAAAACTCCAGGAAATCTTCTGCAACCATCCTGGTGAAAAACACCCCACAGAGAGGCTGTAAGGAGCAGCACTCCCATGTCCTGAGCACTATGATCAGGCCTACAGGGAGCTGATCTCAGGGCTTTACTGTGGTCTGCAGGTCCAGCTGCTGGCACACATCGTAGAGAGGGGATAAAAGATGGACCACAAACACACTGAAAATCTGGTCACAGAACAAAGCAGGCTTCTTCAGACAACATCTGGCTGAAAGAATGAAGGAGAACCTGCCTGCTCATTGGGATGAGCTGAAGAGGTGGGTAAGACTCTCTTCGAAGCCTCCTAACAGCTTGTGTGAGCTGGGCAGGAGCCCCTTGGCAGAGCAGTGCCCCACTGCACAGCTCCTGCCACAGTGGTGCCCTTTGGTGGGGGGCCCATGCTAGGATGGACCTTCCCCTGAGGTCAGCTGGAGCAGAATCAAGGTCCACCTCTTTGACTTCATTATCACAGAAGAAAGCCTGAGAACTTCCAGTCTGGCTCACACAAAGCAGCCCAAGCCATGTTTGCTGTTGAAACCAAATCTCTAAGCACAGCCTCCAGCAGGTCACCCAGCGTGAGCCCTGGGGGTTTCCCACCTCTCACTCTAGCCTGGTCCATAGCATTCTGCTCTCTGCTTTGCAGGAGGGACCTCTCCTCCGGGATGGTCGCTCTCCATACCTTGCATAGCCACCAGCAATCTCTCCCTGCTGTAAGAGCAGGCCTTGCTCACCCACGCTGTCCTATCCAGCTCCACTGGACAACGCTGGGTTGCACAGGAGTGCCAAAGCATCGCCTGCGGCGTGTCCACAGACGCCTGCACCTTCAGCAGGGGTTTGAGAGGGCTTTGCAAGCTCTGCACCTCCCTCTCCCTGTTGACCACTCCGCCTGGACTCATTCTCCCTCCTCCAACCCCTACATCGGCCCCTGCCTCCTCCAGATCTCCCGGCAGACCCATTTCCTCCGCGGCCGCTCTAATGCTCGGCTAATGGCGCATCATCCGCAGCGTTGTTCAGACATATTCAATAAATCAGAATCCAATTACCGGGTTAAGGAAATTGGAAGCAAATGCAATTAGCCCCAGCCCCTCCCACGTGCTGTGCCCTCGCTTCCTCCTTAATGAGAACTTTTCCTTCGCAGGAGCACTCGGCGCCGCATCCGCCCGCCCGGGAACAAGGTGGCTGCCACCACCCTGCGGGGGAACGGTGAGGGGGCAGCCCAGCCCACCTTCCCTTTTAATAGGGCAGATGGTTAATATCCCTGGCATTCATTCTCTCCAGGAATAGCACGCTCGCTCTCTGCGCAGCTATAACAGGCGTCCATCAGGGCTGACAGCTCCTCTCCGGAGAAAGGAGCAGCTGGTCCTCACTACAAAAAGGAGCTAAAAGAATAAATAAATAAATAAGCACGTTGCTTGCTGCAGCGTTGGAGAGCCGGTGCTGTTTCAGTGTTTCAGCCTAAGTGCTGCTTTTGGGCTGGAATAGGGGAAATTCAGACTTGGGTCAGATACTGGGAGTTGAGTCGCTCTGTCCTAGGAGCAAGGTGCAGCCTCTGGACTGGGGGCAGCAAGGTGTCTTGGGTGAGTTCATCCCAGAGCTCCCATCAGAGCAGCACTTCCTCCCAAAGGGCTCCAAGGAGAAGGCAGTAGAAGACAGCTGATGCCAGCAGGCTGGGCCATAATGCCAGGCACAGCTCCTCGGGAAGGGCATGCACCAGCTGTGGGCTGGGGACCGCTGGCGAGGGCCAGGCATATGCTTTGCCCTCAGATGACAAGGAGGAAAACTGCATCAAGGGAACCTTGGGAGCACTTGCTACACCAGCAGGACATTCCAACATAGCTCTGTCCAGTAGATTGGCCATTAATCCCACCAATTATCAATAACCTGCAGCTGCAAAGGGTAGCTCTGCCCCAATGAGTTTGGAGAGGTGACCAGAGAGAGGCTACAGCTGCCCTCACAGCAAGCAAGAGTGCACCAAAACTCCCACCCTGCCTTTCTCATGCTGACAGAGTGCAAGTCCCACAAGGCAACCCCTGTTGCAACCCTCCTTGCCTCTCTCAAAAGGTCCCTTGGGTGCCAAAGGATATTTTTGACCCCGATGGTGCTGGAACAGCTAGTAACCCAAAAAGCTCTTATCTTTCTCTTCCCCTCAACAACAGTCGCTTATTCCCCACATTAACTCCTCTCTCTGCAGAGGAAAATAACTACTCAAGAGTTATCTCCCTTGCACCATCTCACTGCCTTTTCTGGAGAGCAAGAGTCGCTACCACCAGAGAAGACTTTGCTCACCATGAAGACACTCTCACACAACCATTACTTTCCTGAAAGAAGAAGAAAAGGGGCTTTCCCTTTCTTATTCTATAGTCCTGGATTAATTTATACAGGACATTTTATTAGTGGACTTTAAGAAATTTAATTAGGAAGTTTAGGAGTTCCAGACATACCAAGCGATCAAGCAAGCTGAATGATTCAACATTAAAAATACAACCCAGGCAGAACCAATCCCAAGCTCACCCACAGGGCACAGATGAAGGGCCCAGACCCACCTAGCATCCCAAAACCACGACCCCGGAGAGGAATGGGACCATCCACCCATACAATGAAGGTTCGTGAGGAAGGTTGGGAGAAACCATGGGGGAGGCAGAACCTGTGGTGGCGGGTGTCGCGGACGGCGCGGTCACTGGGGATCCTCTCGCTCTCCCGCTGGTTAAAGGCGTGGAGCCGGTAGGGGTCCTCGCCGCCCTTCCACCGCCGGGCGCTCAGGTACCTCCGCTCTTCAAACTGATCCCAAAGGTCGTCCCAGTCCACGTCCGAGCCCTGCACGCACAAAGTCAGCCCCGTTAGAGAGAGGAGAGACCAGAGGACACCTGACCCCGCTCCAGAGCCCATCCCAAGCCCCGACGGAGGCCAGTCAGCTCTGCAGCACGGGCAACAATCGCAGGCTCAGGCTAACGAGGAGCCTCATTAGGTCTTCAGGTTGTATTTTTTTTCCTAGGTCTTGAGACAGCACATCAAAGACAGCCTGTCAATTTGAATTTAAAATGACTAATCTGAAACCAAATTCAGGTCTCTGGTGGATCCCCCTGTCAAACAGCACAGTCTCAAGAAATACAAAAGCAGAAGGTCTTGTTAGGGTTTTAATTTCTCTCCGGTCAAAAAACAAAGGTATTTTACACCACAAGCCCCATGGCCCCTGTAATCCTTCAGGTGGGAAAGGGCCATCAGACAGGAGCACTTTCATCAAGCACAACCCCACCTTTCCACAGGGGCACCCTAACCCCTAGGCTGGATCCAGCAATGGGACCTTGGGAGAAAGTGGCCATCATTCTTCCAGCCTGGTTTCAGTCCATTTTTGCCTAATCTCCCACTGAGGACTTCAGCCCTACCACAGGTAAATAGCAGGCAAGCAGGTGCCCATGGGGTTCCCCTCTCCAGAAGCCCTCATTTTGGGGTAACCTGACAGCTCCTACATCCAAGCATCCCTTGGCAGCTTGGTGCCATCAGAGGGTTTAAGCATCCCTCAGCAGCACACTGCTCTGGGGGGATTTAGGTGTCTCTCAGCAGCGTGGTTCCTGAGCCAGCGAGCACAATGCACCACCGATAAGATCTCATCGTTACAGCAGCACAACCTCTTTGATCTCAGCCTACGTGTAACACAGAGAGATGCAAACATTTGCAGACATCTCGGCCCTAAAGAAAATTGTGATCTTATCCCATAATTGATCTTTTCTTCTTCTTTTCTTTTTTTCCCCCCCCCTCCTCAGTTCACACCATCTCAAAGCCGGTTTTGCCTGCTAATAGAGCAAAATGAAGCTTTTGAAACGGGTGATTTTTATCCCATAATTGATTTTACTCGCATCTGTCAGCATGTTTTCTCTAGTCACAGTAAGGGGAGGAGGGAGCACCAGCTCCTGCAAGTCAACCATGGCAGGACCAAGCCGGGTGCTTCCAGCCACCCGATGCCCCACACCACCCTGTGTGACAATGACACAAGCACTCCAAAAAACCTGACAGAGCCTAGGGATGCAGGGGTTTCCAGATACAGGGTCATATTCATCCTCCCCTGGTGTGACCCCATGGTCTTCTCACAAGCTCCTCCAGCACTTAGTCCAGTGCAGGAAAGGTCAGAAGAAATACCCGAACCAGCAGCTGCACTGGGAGAAAGGTATTCAGGAGCAGCAGAAAGTCATTCAAGGCTGGGAGAAAGTTATGAAAGCAGTAAGGTCACCACTGAGGTTTATGAGGAGGATGTACGTAAGCCTCCTGTGGGCTTTCGGGAAGACCAACGTACACAGGGTGATAAATATTGTTTGTATTTTTTCTACGGCATTTTTTGCCAAACATGATTTACTGCTGCAGTAAAAGATGAGGGAAAAGTGAGCTGACTGCATCGCTGAGCCACTGACAGCCTGAGCACTCTAAGATTTCCTGACAGCCCTTGGGGGGGCGGGCACCAGCAAAGCAACTGCCACAGAGCTGCAGTCCCTAAATTTTCATGCTGTGAAGTAAAGTTAGAGTTGGTTTTATCCAACTTAATAAGAGGCGAAATGTTTTTTAAAAGCAGCCACATATCACTTAAGGCTGTTGGGGATATATATATATATCTTTTTTTAAAGTCAGTTAAATCAAATAGCCTTGGATCGGCTAGCAGGCTGCAGCCAGGCAAACATCTGACAGCTCAAGCAGGAGGGCTGGGGGAGTCCCATGGCTCCAGGAAAACATGAGCTTCTGCATGTGCCAACAGGGCAGGGACAGTCTGGCCAGGCCAGCAGAAGCAGGGGGTTGGTGCATGGAAGGATCCTGGCACGTGCTTCAAGGTCTGGAACAGCATTTCCCCAGCACCCATCTAACGCCACTACCACCCTGTTACTGGAGGGTAGTCTCTCCTCTGCAGACTTTCAAAACCTACCTGGAAACATTGCTGTGCACCCTGACCTAGGAAAACCTGCTTTAGCAGGGGGTTGGAATAGATGAGCCACAGAGGTCCCTTCCAACCCCTACCATTCTGTGATTCTGGGAGGAGTCCCAGTGGTAAATGGATACACGGACAAGTACCAGTGCCTCATCCCATGTGGCATTTCCTTCTCCTCCTGCCCTGGATATACCTTGCATCCAAGGGTTGCATTCTAGGTTCCCACCACAGTAAATAACTAATACCCCTGTGAAATCTTCACCTGAAAGACATCAGCCCACCTTGATTCACCCAAGCTCTCCTTTTTGGGTCAAGGAAAACTAACAGTAGGATGATTCCTAATATCTGAGATCAAAAGCAAATAGATTCCAAAGAGAGATCGAAGAATTATTCTAAGCACTATCTGGCCACAAAACAAGCCCAGGGATTTGGTTAACTTCCTCAACCAGAAGCAAGCTGGGGAAATATCAGGTAGTGACAGGACTAGGGGGAATGGGGCAAAGCTGAAAGTGGGCAGATTCAGACTGGACGTGAGGAAGAAGTTCTTCACCATGAGAGTGGTGAGACCCTGGAATGGGTTGCCCACGGAGGTGGTTGAGGCCCCATCCATGGAGGTCTTTAAGGCCAGGCTGGATGAGGCTCTGGGCAGCTTGATCTAGTGGGAGGTGTCCCTGCTCATGGCAGAGGGGTTGGAACTGGGTGATCCTTGTGATCCCTTCCAACCCTGACAGATTCTGATTCTGTTTTTGCAGAGGACTTAGTAGTGTTGGCTTAATGGTTGGACTTGATGGTCTTAAAGGTCTCTTCCAACCTGAATGATTCTATGACTCTATAAGTAGATACCCAGGTTTGGTCATTTGCCTTCAATTCACATCTCCTGTCCAAATCTTTTGGGTGCTCTTCAGCCTTTCATCCCAAGCTTCACCACAGGGGTGATTTCAGGGGCGAAATCTGAGCTGGACGCCTTGGACACATGCACACACCAATATCTGAAAAAAAATACCTGTGCTAAGCAGTGAGGGAAAGTAAGGCAGCAGCCTAAGATGAAAACCTCCCAGCTACACAAGCAGTGAGAGGCAGGAGACCCCCCCAGCCTGCACACAAGACTCACTGGAATCCCAGCACCTGATCAGTGATAAGGAAAGCAAGGTAGAGTATAAGGGAGAAAGCCCCTTTGCTCACCCAGGGTCATCACATCAGCTATGGGTTACTAGGCAAGGTCTTCATTATAATATTTCTGCCATGTATTTTCACCTCTTCCTCACACCAGAATTCTGTCTTGGGAGCTAAATAACTGACATGCAGAAATCTAAATTTAATTTATTATGATCTAACTCACTTTAGAAGCCAAATTGCCCGGCACTAGGAAAGGATCAAGTCAATAGTCCACTTGCCTTTCTATTTATCTTCTACAGGGCTCCTCTCTCCAAGTTTCATATTCATTTTCTCTCATGTACTAGCAATAAATTTTCATTTTTTTCCTTGGAACTAGGTAATTTCTCTTTCAACATTGCAGTTTAATGGCTGGTATTAATTATAGGAAACACAGTCAATGCTTAAAAGTGTTTGAGATACTCCACAAGTCTACAGGAAAGAGAGAAAAGATGTATCCAAGGGGTAGCCAGGTGTTCTTGGCAAACAAGTGCCACCCCTTTCAACACCACATCAGGGAGTCCACAAGACAGACACTCCCCCCAAGGCAAAGAGACATGGACAAAACTCATTGTGGAGAGGAGCTCCCACCTTACACCAGCAACAACCAAGAGCATGGCTTGGCAAGACCCTTTTCCTTTGCCAGCTTGCTAAAGGCACTCCCCCAAAACCACACACCACAGGCACTCCCCCCAAAACTGCTCGCCACTTTGCTGGCAAAGGGCAAACAAACCCTCTGAGCAAGCACAGAGCCGGTTTTTCACCACAACTGTGCATGAAAGATCAAAAGCTTTCCAGTGCAAAGATGTAATTTGTCATCGCCTTCTTAAATCATGGCTCAGGAACAATAAAAAAAAGGGAAAAAATAATATTAAAAAAAGGTAGTTGTGCG
>NW_008618213.1:90480-90758 GCF_000691845.1 Merops nubicus
GGTGTGGGGGGGGGGGTGGGGGAGAGCGGGTTGTTAGCAGTAAAACTACAATTTTCTGGCAGCTGCTAATGCCTTGTTTATGTGGATTTCTGCGACTATGACATTTTAATGGCATAATAATTGTGTGATTACAGTACAGCAGGGACCGCTGGAGCGGGAAGGAGGAACGAGCGACCCAGCCGGCGGCTGCTGCTGCCCGCAGCATTCCCATGGGATGCTCTGCTCCCTCCTGCCTGCACCCCTAGGCAGCCCCCAGCACCCCACGCCCCCAGCACAGG
>NW_008618213.1:90935-105405 GCF_000691845.1 Merops nubicus
AAAGGGCATTTCAGGTGAAAAGCCTGGGCCAGGCAGAACGGGGTGGTGCCTGCTCCCCAGGGCCAGCCTCCAGCTGCCCAGCAAGAAAAGGAGTGGGTGGCACAAGCCAAAAACAGACTCTGATTCACTTCTTTCCTTTGTGGCATTGTTTTGAAGTAGAGAACTTATGCCTTTTCTAAAATAAAAGCTGGTTTCCTCTTGGGCTGCTGAGCACTGCCATTAGACCGAGGTGAACCAGGCTGGCACCACGCACAGCCTCTCAAGGGGCAACAAACCCAAGCCAGCCTGGTGGCCAGCAGAGCTGCCGGCCTTTGCAAGGGAGCCCGTGGCTTTGCTCAGGCAAAGGGGTCCTCAGGCCTGGGTGGGTGCAATGATGACCCCAGGAGCCAAATGTGCCTCTACCTCGGCATCCCTCACACCCAGCTTTCCCTGGAAAATGCCATCCCTGTGTAATCCCCAACTGAGCACTCACTGCTGAGCCTCCATCCTGGCTTCCCTGGGACTCAGGCATTAAAAAAAATGGTGAGTAGGGGGAAATAAAATACATCAGCCTAAGAAAAAGTTCCAATAAACATGCAAAAACTCTAGAAACTCAGATGCCACATGGCACGTTGCTGCCCAGCCACCTTGGTCACTCCTCTGCCCAGAACACGCGTGCATGTTTGGCACAGCTCAGGGCACTGGAGGCAGAGGGCAATCAGAAGTGCAACCAGGCATTATAGAAATGAGATTTAAACGTCTCACAGAAGCACAGGGCCCCGGCAAGCAGAAGGTTCAATTATAGAGCTGTTACTGGCTGAGGCGCTAATGCCATCTGCAAGGATTATACTACTTCAAACAGGATAGGGCTCATCCCTCCTCATCCCCCGGTGCCAGTGTGTGCACTAAGAGGGTCAGCAGCCCCAGAGGAGAAAGAAGCAAGGCAGCAGCACGCTGCCTCCATCCTCTTCCCTGTCTCCCTGAACAGCCCAGATGGAGCATCAAAATACAACATCCTTCAATCAAGCTTTGGTGTAGTTTTCCCAATGCTAAGTTTTCCCAATGCTAGAGCCCAGCAGTTTGGCTTAGTCCCATGCACACAGTGCAATGCAATGACTTTATTCCCAAGATACGTGGGGGAGACAGAGCACCACAGCCACACTCTGCCCCCTCTGAAAAACATGTGGCAGTGCCAAAATCAGGCTGTGGGTCTCTGGAGAACAGGTTTCATAACCATCCTGCAGCACATCCTCCAGCACATCAGGTCGCACTCAGCAGCAAGCTGGCACAGTTGCTGGAAGGGTCACATCCCACACCTCCCTTCTACTATCCCCCTTCCCCAAACTGCACAGCGCACAAGCCAATCAAACACTTAAATACAAACTTAAGTGACTCCAGGCATTTGGAGGAGCCTACAGAAATCCCTGTCCAAATGCTTGAAGTTAAGTACTTGCTTAAGTGCTTTACTGGCCAAGCGCTGCCTTCTCCAGCTTTGTGCTGACACAAGCTATGCCTCAAACAGAGGCAGCTCTGAGCCCCAGCTGTCATCTGCCCCTACTCAAGTCTTTTGCATCATGGGGATTTTTAGCTTCAGTTCCTTTATTTGAGGGCTGTGAAGTTCCTCTTCCTCCTGCACCGGTACCTGGGCACAACACCCAGCTGCACCTTGGTGTCAGCTCCTCCAGGACTCCATGAGGATGCACAGCAGACCCATGTCTGCCAGGATCCCACCCTGCTCCAAGGAGGACTGGCATCTCCCACTGCTTGGAGGTGATTTCCTGCCTCCCAAGGGAGACTTGCAGATCCGAGTCTGCTTCGATACCACTCGCTGGAGGAAGAAAGAATAAAAAAAAGAAAACTGAATAAAACATTAAAATAGATACCTAATTAAAGCAAAGCACTTCTCCAGCAAATCCTGTCCTGCAGCTGGGGTCCCTGGAGAAGCTCTGAGCATTCACCATTAAGCCTCTCGCTGCCAGTGACCTTTCCCCGCTCATGCACATCCACAGGCACACTGCTCCCTCTCCAAAGGACGGAGCATTGCCTCCTCTTCTGCTAGCTCAGCAGGGAACAGCAGTCTCTGAGGACCCTCTGGCAAGTGTCCCACTTTCTCACTTGGCCCTGAGGCCAAAGCCGCGCTATCAAAACCGTTGCTGCCTTCCCTGTCCACTGCCCCTTTTCCTTTGCCTGTGTCTCTGCAACCCACCCTCTAACGCCCACTCCTGCGCAGGCGGTGTCTGGATCTCTCCTGTGTAGCGCATACACACTTACACAACTCCAACACCTACTGCATCAGGCAACAGGACTGACAAAGGCTGGAAAGGGGCCATGGAAAAGACCTGCCCTTCAAGAACTACAGCTGCAACCACTGCTTGGATGAAAACAGCCTCATTCAGGCTCTGGAGAAGGCTCTCCAGTGTCCTACTCTGAACGTCCCCATGCTCGACGAGCACCAGCACAGGCTGTTGGCCATTGATTCAGTGCAAGGAGCCATCCCAAGGCTGGGGCAGCTGGGCCATCCTGAAGTCAATCGCAGCTAAAACCACCTCTTTGTGTATCTTCTTGTCTGTATCTGCAGTAAATGATATACAGGGCCTGAAATACCCTCCAGAGGTTTAAATCTGCTAAAGTCTCCAGCCAAACAAAATGGCATGAAAAGCCGCCAGAGACTTATTGATGTTTTTTCTAGTAAGGACACTAACGCTTTAATTTTAAAACGGATGGTCAGGGCAGTCACCAAAATGGGGAATTTATTTGCAAATGAGGAACAGGGGACTCCAACTTGCAAGGAAGGAAAGACGACAGATTCATTGCTTTGATGAAAAGCCAAATTTTGCTTCCAGGGCTTCCCCTAGGAGAAAGCAAGTCAGCTTGGAGTTTACACCACGCTTATCAGCTAGCACTCACCACACCAACAGTGGTGCCAGGTTAAAATATATCCCCACCTCCCACAGCCAGCCTGGGCCTCAGCTTCACACGGGGATGATGCTCTTATCCACTGGCTGTAGCATCAGGCCACCATGCCTCTATGGGGGGAAAAGCAATACACACTGCCAGACAGCACCACACACCCCAGCCACATCTCAAGCAATCCCCATGGTGACTCACATCACCCCCAGCATGCTGAGGAACCTCTTGCTGCCCTGTGACAATGGAGAGGAGTGCAGGATCCAGGCCACTGACCTCTAGAAACAACACCCAGCTAACAAAGTTCCCTGTGTTCCCAGTTGGAAAAATGTTCTTCCTTCTTAGACCCCCGAAATCAGGTGTGTGCAGAAGCGTCTCACTGCGTAAAGAACACAGACTCTAATTCTTTAAAATAATAAATTAGCCCATAGGATAGCCTGACACATGAAGACAAATCCTGTATAATTAAAAAGGAAAGGAAGCCGATTATATCCTCCTGGAGAATATTGCTGCCTGCTTCTGTTTTATTTATACGTTACACTGTATAATGAGCTGAATATTTAGGAGGTCAGCACAAACCAAGCTGCTGACGGGAGAAAAGAGAAGTCCCAGCTCTGTTTGTGCCGGGAGCCATGCAAGAGGATAGAGAGGATTTTTGGTCATCTCCTCCTCCGCCTGCCTACAGCTCCCCTGAGCTGCTGTGGGACTGCTCGGTTCAACTGCTCACTCTCAACTGCTTCTGCTCAGGCTGCATCAAAAAAGGTCTTCTGGGCTCCCCCCAAAACCCCCCAAGAAAGGATGAGTGAGGCCACACCAAACTCATTGGCACCTGTGAATTCTTCTAATGGGTCTGCAAACAGTAATTCTGGATGTCAAACAAGACCAAGGAGGTTTTAAGAGTCTCTAACAGAGTCTCTGCCTCCACTGAGACTTCTCCCCAACACCCCACCAAAGATTTCAGGTTTAAAGGACTAAAAAAGGTGGAAAACCATTGGTCTGGCAGCAGCTCTGCTCTGTGGTGAGCCCTTCAGGCTGATGGCAGTAGTCCCCCACTGCTGTTCCCATGAGCAGTGGGACAGCCACAGCTCCCTTCAGCCCTCTCCACCCTTCACTGATGCCCATTCCCCCAAGCACCTTTGCCCCCTGTCAAAAGGTGCCCCCTTGGCACTTCGCTCCCTGGGGCACCAGGAGATGGCAGAGAGCATCTTTGCAGCCACTGTACCGCATTAACTGGAGCACCACTGACAGCCCCTCCATAGCCCATTGCCACCACTCAGTGCCACCTTCCACTGACAGCACAGCGTGGCCAAGCCTCAGAGCTGCTCCCCTGAAGGTCGGTAGCAATTATACAGGCCAATAATTGGGAAAGAAATGAAGCCCCCCCGTGTGCCAGCCTGTGATCATCAGAGGTCAAATGTATTTGGGAAGATCCCAGACCCACAGTGGGTAAATAAGAGTGGTGAAAGGGAGCTCCTGCGTGGACAGAAGGTGTTTTGTTTTCCTTCTGTGCCTTTTCAGGACAGACATGAGCTGCTTCCCAGCCATGAAGGTCAAACCAGTCTTCCCAGGCTCCAGCAGGAGCAGCAGATGATTTAGTGCTTAGGAGCCCATAGCTGCACTTAGTCTCCAGCTGAGCCTCGCTCATCCTTCTGCGTAAAAGCCGAGGCTCCTACCAAAGAACAGAGCCTGAGCATCTCAGAGGTCAGAGAAGGTCTCCCCCTTCCCCACGGAGCTGTGGGTCCCTGATGCCAGAGGACAGCCTGGGATGGGGCACATAAGGGAGGGGGAAAGGGGAGCAGGGAGGGAAGGGTAAGAGAGCCAGCAGCCTGAATCTGCTCTGAACCTTGCCCTTTAAAAAGCGGGTGGCTAATCTGAACCACAGCTCCAGAGCAAAGGAAGAGATCGTCCTGTTAATACACTCGGCATCCTCAACCTGACACGGCCTTTTCAAAGCTGCAAAGCCAGGGTTAATCCATGCAGTAATTGCTTCCATGGGGATCTTTACACAGCTTTAGAAACTAATGCTACTATCCTTCCCTGAGAAGCCGCCCTTCCAAACTGAGCAGCAACAAGGGGTGATGGATAACAGCACCACATTAACGTCAAAGGAAAAGTGCCTCCAAGGGAGGGAAAGCTCAGCTGTTATTTCACCTTGCTTTATTCTAACGGGAGGAAAAAGACACAGAGATCAGAAAAAAGAGATATTCAAGCAAAATAAAATAATTGCAAATACACAAGGCAGTTTTAGGCACGGCTTTTGTTGTCCTCAGGAAACTGCCACCTTGCCTTTACCCTTCCCACCATCAGCTACCTGTGTTGGAAGAGCAGAACTTTACCAAGCAGGTACCAAAGCACAACCTGCTCCAAGGAAGGAGCTCAGCAAGGACAAGAAATGCCGTCAGTCAAGACTCCCTGCCCCTGCAATTACTTTCTAGCTCTGGCAAAGCCCCAGCCTTGTCCCCACCCGTGCCTCGGTTTTCCTGCTCCTTTAACTAAATCACAAGGCTCTTGTGTGGTAGGAGGCTCAGCTCCAGTCTCTCTTCCCATCTCTCACTCTTTGCAGATTGGGAAGAGCAGAGGAAAACCCTTGCTGGTGACTAATCAAAATGCTCCAAGCCCTTGTGCAGAGCTCTCCTGGCAGATACACACAGTGCAGTGATGCACTGCAGCCCAGCCCAAACCACACCAAGCAGCTACCCTGTTATCAGTGGGGAAATTCTTGGGCAGAATGCAATGACCTCTCCAACATGCTGAAAAGCACCACCAGAAAACACATGGGCTGCCCTACCCTGCATTGAGAGGATGGGGAAGCCAGGGGCAGGTTTTCTGCAGATGGCAGGGACAGCACAAGCTGTGGGGTACCAAGCCATGGGGCATCCTGCAAAGCCTCAGTGCACAGTACAGGACCCACTGGTGCCTGCCTGTCAGATGCCATTTCACCAACAAAAAGTTCCAAGGCTTTAGTGTGATCTTCTCATCTCACGCACACACCTTTTGCAGAGAGGCAGGTGTTTCTGTAACCTAAACCTGGTCCTCAACGTGCAAGCAGAGGGAAATGAAGCTCAGGTCATGCCGATGATACGCCAGGGTGCATGCACCAACCAGCTTCCAGCCCATCCTTCCCGCAACTTTCCTCAAGGAGAAATTAGATACAAAACATTTGTGACAGCAAGAACTGATCTAAACCTTTGATCCTTAGGTACCTGCTGCTGGGGTGTCTCTCTGATCCCAGGCCTGAGAGCAACATGACTGACAGCACCAGAGATACAGCAGCATAATTCAGAGCATATGTGTCAGCCCAACCTTCTCCTGTCTCAGCTCAGTAATAGGAATTAAAAAAACCCAACCCTGGCTAGTGAGAAATGCACCGTAGCAAGGCATGGTGAGTTAGAAAAATAATCTCCACAGGGAGAGAAAAGACAGTGCAGGGAAAGAATCACAACTTCTGGAGCAAAGACCCCTCTTCTGCCACGGCAAAAGCCACCTGCTGTCCTTGAGGGACATGCTTCAGCAGTATTATCCTTCCCAAAACAACAAGGAGGCAAATGAGCATGGAGATGCACACTCCAACATCCCCTCCTGCTGTGCTCAGGCAAAGGTAGGAGCACAGCTGCCCACACTGCTAGGAAGATCAGAGATGCAAAAGAAAAACAGAAGAAAACAGAGGCATGGGTTGTGAGGGAGAGCAACAGCAGAAAAACCCAAATCAAAACCCCAAAGCTGTAGTTGTGCTTGTAGCAAGCCACATCTGTAATCTGGAGGACAGCTGGTTTTACCACCAAAGGCCCATCACTGGAGCTCTCACATCCGAGAGGAGAGTGGTTCAACAAGCACTGCTGTGTCACAGCCCAGACACAGGACATCCGTCCCTTCCCCCCTTCTCTAGCACACTGGCAACATCTGATCAATATTTCTGCACATCTCTAGAAGAAAACAGAAAATTTTAAGAAAAATAAATAAATTAAAAACCCACTCAAAATAAAAAACAAACCCACTGCTAGGTCACCTGATGCAGCAAACTCAAAACACCTCTTGAAAGCCTGGAGACCTGGAAGGAAACCAGCAACCAGACACTGAGCTTTGTTGTTATTATCAGGAAAAAAAAAAAAAAAAAAAAAAAAAAAAATCTTTTTTTGGCACTGATTCTCTCTCACATACACACACATATTTCAGTGCAAGAAGGAAAAGAACATTTTTGGAGTCATCATTGTGAAAACATAGCATGGCAGTTTTGCTGGGAAGCTCCTTCTTGGGGCATGCACCAGCCCCCTGGGCTGCTGCAGGAAGAGGTTTACTCTGCCATAGGAAGATGGGGCAGTACAGTAACAGCTCCCACCATGTTCCTGCTTGGCTCCACCATGACTCTGAACACCACAGCTAACCCATGTCTGTAGGCAGCAAACCTTGCCATGAACCTCAACTTGTCCAACCCCAAAACCCCCCGTCCTCTTCCACGCAGACATAATGCCCATAGATAGCACTTTGTATTAGAGCATGATGCCTGTGGGCAAGCAGAGCCAGCAGCAGGGCTCAAATCAAGGCAGAAATAAGTCCCCTTAAGTCTGTTGGCTCTTGATGCCCTCTAGCATTGGGCTTGGAGGGAGGTTGTAGTTGCAGGCAAGGTACAGCTTCTTGAACAGCTGGATGACAACATAGTTGTGGTGACACACATGCTCTATTCATCGGCCATAGCACCATGGAGGTGTCACCACATCAGGCCTGCCCACTTGTCTACCAGCAACAAGTTGACAGGCAACCCCCCCAGGACCTCTGAACTCAGAATGTCAGCACCTAAAGAGCCCGATGCGCTCTTCAGCGGTGAGCATTTTGTGCCGGCTGGACACGACAGCTCCACTAGGAGCTGTGCAGGACCTTCCAAAGGTGAAGGTCTCTGCTCTCAGAAAGCTGTGGGAAGAGAGGGGAGGTGACCCACACAACACGAGGAGTGAGGAGCCGAGGCCGGACACACTTTTGGGCAGCCCCGGCGCCCAGCTGGGCCCCAGCCCCCCGAGCACACCTTTGATCCTCCTCGCTCCTGCAGCAGCACGCTCCCCTTGCCGGCAGCACTGCATTAAGGATTAGGTGGGATCAGACACGGGATAATACAAATGAGGTTGCGTTTGCTGCTGACAGGAGCTGCAAGGAAACGAGGAGCCAGTCTTCCCAGCCAGAGGGAAATGAGATGCTGGTAAACTCCAGCCAGGCAGGAGAGAAAAGGAGGGGTACAGCTTCACTGCCCACAGAGTTGGATACACCACTACAGTGCCTGATGGCCCACAGCGACAGGGGGAAGGGACTCTCTCTGCAGAGGAGCCACATCTCCAGCCAGGCTTCCTTGTGGAAGCCAGAGGAGGTGAGGAGTGGAAGCAGCAGGGAGGCTCCCTGCAGCCAGAGGGGAGTCTCACACCATCCCTGCACGGGTCTGCATAACTGTAGGTGAAACAAAACCCTTTTGTTGTCTGGATGGCCCTGAAGGCACAAGTCAAGCCCCAAACTGGTGATGCCATTTCCCTTATATTTTGGGCATCCACTGGCTCACTTCTTCTTCTGGGTCTTTTTCCATCCTCACGTTCTTCTACATCCCTCAGTAGCTCGGTCCTCCCAGCTACAGGCAAGCTCTACCTCCTCTTGCTCCCTGAGCCCTTAGCATCACCCGTGGCATGCCTTCAAATGGAGGGGAGAAGGCTTTTGTATCAACAAACGGCTCAGGGGTACATTCAGGCTTTGATAGCCATGATAGACCACTCAGACACAACACCATCTTGTGGAAGGATGAGTGGGGAGCAGAAACCCCGTGGACAGAGAAGACCTGCTGAAGAACAGACCCTTCCCAAAAACACAGCAGTCAGCACAGAAGCCATACCAGCTACGGGGCAGGCAGGCTGGAGCATCTCAACCGGCACTGGTCCTGATGGCTCTAAAGAAAAAAAAACAACACACCAAAACCCCACCTAACTGCTTTTTTTTCCATTTACTGCTTGTAAAGGTAACTCCAGAACACAAGTTCCTGATGAGCATTTTCATCCTCTTTCTGCTCTCATTGGAGCCCAAAGGGGAAAAAAACCCTCATGAGATGCGAAGACCTCCAGACGCATCACCGCAGGCTCCCAGCTCTGACCAGGATGAGCTCCCAGCAGCTCGTGCATAGCCCTGGGAAAGGCAGGGACACCAGCCACAGCCCCAGCAAGCAGATGGTCCCAGCAGAGATGGTGGTGGGACCAGTCCCTCTGCAGCCAGCAGCACACTGCTGCTGCTCACATCAACACAGATGCTTGGAGAGATGGACCAGAAAGAGCTGGTTACACAAGCCAGGACTCCTCCTACACAGAGGCAAACAGAATTTTAATCCCTAACTACCAGGTACAGCTGAGCATCTGAATGCATCCCTCCTTTTTGCAGAAAGTATCTCAAGAGCAACAAAACGGCCCTAAAACAAGTGCTGAGACAAAAGAAGGCTACAGGGAGGTACCAGTGGCTTGTGACAGCTAGGCTGGTGAACACTGGTATGGCAGAGAGCTTCTGCTCTTGGTCTGCCAGCGACCTTTATGTCTGCTCTAAAAACAGGGGCAATAATGCTCACTTAAGTGTCTGATGCTAAATTAATAGTTGCCAAGTGCTCTGTGGTTCAGCAAGGAGAGATAGAAAGGCAGCACCAGGTACAGTCATAGACATCCCCAGCAAGACTAACGGTCTGTGCTGTGCTCCAGCAGCACTGAATGCTTCAGAGGAGGAATGCTGGGCAGCCCCAGTGGCAGAGGTGCACCCTCCTCCCCACCCTGGATGGGCATCAGCAACATCTGCCCAGCTCCCTGCATTGGCAGGAGGTCTCAGCCCAGTCACCGGGGTTCGACCCAGCTGTACTGCCCGGCTCTAAAACCACTGAGCTGAGGAACGTGGTGTTTGGAGGAGCTGGGAAAAGACAGACAGATCTAGTGATGCTCAAAGAAACCAGTTAATTTAAAAGGCTTCCTCCTCTCTGCCAACTTCTGACCTGCTCCTGGACTCTCTGCACAGCAAGCAGCATCAGGCAGGGCAGGTGCAGGCAGGGTGAGGTGCAGGCAGGGCACACACAGCAACATCTGTCCAGAGGCTGTTATTTCTCAGGCGAGGGCCAGCCTGGTGTAATGCAGCCAATGGAGGGGTGCAAAGTGGCAAAGGGAGAAATCAGGGGTTTGGGCCCCATCCAGACCTGTAGCAGACTTCCCTCCACACCCCAGGTGGCAAGGCCCAGCGTCGCTGCAGCTCCCACTTTGACAAACTGCTTCTTCCCACATGCAGCCTCAGTTTCTACAGTCCAGTTTCCTTACAGGGATGTGGCAAATTAAATGCATCAGTGTATACACATGTAGATGCACACACACCATGTTTTCCCAGCTCAGTTGCACACCTTTCCCCGAAAAAAGCCTCCAGGATGAATCACTAGAGCTGCCCTGGGGATGCACTGTGGGCACGTAGCAAATAATTAGGCAGGGAAGGAGAAAAAAAAAAAAATCCCAGAGAGCAGCGTGACAGCCACACGTAGAAAGGCTGCTCAGACAGGCAGAGGTGCTGGGCCCATCTGCCTAAATACTCCATCTCTGAAGGGAGCCTTGACAGCAAAGACTCAGGGGAAACTACAGGCGAGTGAGCACAGGGATGCTCCTCCTGAGCACCCTCCTGCTGCCAGCACCCTCCCATCCTCTCATGTAACACCCACATGGACCTTCTCTCCACGCATCTGTCTAGTCACCGCTGAACCCACTCAGGCTTTCAGCATCCAGGTGCCATTGCAAGGGGCTCCACAAACACCCTGCACCCACCTGCATTGCATCTACCCCTGGCAGCCCCCTTTAATGACCCCAGCTTCTGTCAGGGAAGGGAGGGGTAGAACTTCCTCTCCACTCTTTCTCTGCCATTAATCCACTCTAATCTGGATCTCCAATCCAGGCTAAGCAGCCCAAGCCTACTTCTTGCAGATAAACCATCCCAAATCCTCAATCACCCCTGTGTCCCCCCTCTGCACTGCTTGCACCTCTCCAACACAGCAGGAAGCAACCAGCAGGCAGGATTCACCAGGGATTCGTGCAGCAGCACCCTGCTTGCCCTCGCCCCTTGTTCATCCATGGTTCACCAGCATCTCAGCCAACCTGCCCACCACACTCCAGCCCTTGGTGCTTGCTATGGGGCTGGCTGTGTTCCCCAGGCAGCACTCGGCTCCTCTGGCAGCACATTAAACCAAGTACAAGTCACCCAAGAGAGGCTGTTCAACAGACCCATCCTCTGCCTTGCTACTTAAATATCTACAAAAAGGCACTGGGATCTTAATAGATCAGGACATTCTTGTTCCTCCCCTCCACAAGGCATTTGGCAAGGGCTCTGTTGTTTCCAGCTGAGCTCCAGCAAGCTTGCTTTGGCTTATCCTCACTCCCTGCCCAGCTCCAGTGATGCCAAAGGGGAATGGGCAGCTAGTGCTGCTTGGGTGGGGCTCTGCCACCAACACCAGGCTCAGCCCACCAGCCCCTTACCTCCCGAGACAAAAGTGGTGAACATGAGGAAGAAAACTGAAATTCTTTGTGTTTCAGTGTAACATTTTATCTACACTGGAAGCAGCAGGGAAGACACCTGGGAAATGTAAAGCAAGTAACTGCTCTGGCTCAGTAGCAGGAGAAGCCAGAAGAAACACTAGGGCATGTAGGGCAAGCTCTGAGAGGCTCATTTAAAAATGTTCCCTCCGCCAACACGGATAAATATTTGAGCAAAAAATATTACAGAAAAATCCAGTTGACTCACGAAGAGCAAGTGTGTGTTAAATATAGAAAATAAATTAAATAATTAAAGGGCAAAAGAAATGGGATTTCAGCCCTGCTTTGAGCAGCCTTACAAGGGGAGCTACCAAGCTGCTTTTAACCCTTGGAGCAGGTGAAGTAGGCAGTGAGGTAAGCTTTTGCCATACCCCTGGGCCATATTTTTCTCCACTGGGAAGCACAGGCCATTGGGGCTGGCACAGGGAGCTCCCCTCATCCACTGCCCCCAGGGAACAGCACAGTCTCACCCAGGGCCCTCCAGCCCTGCTCCATGTCCGGATGGGGCAGCTACAGTGCTGAGACAGTGACTGCTTTGCCCACAGTGGCCCAGAAACTCTCTGTGGAATGTAAACCCACCAGGAATGTTCTATAAGCTGCTGGCCAAACTGCTGAGCAAACCCAGAGCTGCAGGTGTATGTGGCAGCTCTTTGGGAACAGTCTAATTTAAGCTTTGAAAAATAAAAGAGTAAAAAAACATCCCAGCTCCAAAAAGACTCAAAAACCTTGAGACAGGCTGAAATTTAGTCTACAGATGTTATAGCCAGATTCTGTCACTGCCAGGAGCCAAGCCCTGCAATTTAAAGATGCCCTGGCACTAACCCACCCCAAACGTGCCTCCCAGGCTCCACCATGCTCATAATTACACACAGCACAAAGGACAAGCTTGAAGTGTCTGCAACGCTTTGGAGAGCTCAGCACTGACCTACCTTACCAGGGCTTCTATGGGTCCCCAGGCAGAGAAGTCTGAGGCTGCCCAGGAGTAAGAGAGCCACATGCTCCTCCACTCCCGGAAACTATTCTCTAGTATTAAAGCAGGAAAAACTCATGGCAAGGCCATGCTGGCAGGTGCCCGAGGTGGCCAGGGGAACAGCAGGATCATCTGCAGGGCATCACTGCCCACCCCAACAAGTCTCTCCTTGAGCAGCTCCAAGATGCAGCAGGTGAAGAAAGTGAGCAGTAGGGTAAGAGCCAGGGGGAAGATAAGCTCAGAGCCAGATTTTTTATTAACATCCAACTCCTTTCTTCCACCTGCCTCTAAAAAAGGTCCTTTTCTCTTTCTGGAGTGGCATCCTCAGAGTTTCCACTGCAGCAAGGCTGGCCTTGATGCACGGGTGACCTGGGTAGCCCACAGAGATGAGATGGGAGAACTGACTTTAAGATGCATCTCTGTTTGTGACCAGGAGGCCAAAAATCAGCACCATCAGCTCCCTAAATAACACACAGCATCTGAACCCACACCGCTGATCTCGGCAACAACCTCCTCCCTCTCTGCTACAGAAAACCTGTATATAAGAAAACAGAGACAGACTTTCACATTAATTTTTCTTTTCTAAGCAGTCCAGTAAGACATCACAGATTCACTTTTCCCAAGCAGGATCTCAACATGCACACAGCTAAACTGTGCTACACCCCATCTCATGCCCCAGGCACCTTCTCTCCTCTACCAGTGCTGCTGGAAGTCATGGAGAGGAGGATTAAACCACTATGGCAAACTGAAACAGATCCAAAAATATTCCTAATCTTTCTCAGTCATTTATCCAAGCATCAGCTTTACAGGGATGGAAGAGAGAAGAACGTGCCTCTGGCTGCCACACCACAAAAGGCACAGCCTAAATGGCAGGAACAAACACAAGCAGTTAATAACAGGGTGGTGGTTAATTAGTTTACAAACTTTTCATGAACAGGGCTTGCATCTCCTCAGTCATGAGTGATGCCTGTTGCTCACAACAGGCTCTGCATCCCTGTCGCAGCCCCCAGTGCTACTGGTGTCCCAGTACGTCTGGAATGCACTGGGCTTGCAGCAGGACCATGAGGAAGAGGAGGTGATGCTGGCTGGCATCAGTTGTTCCCCTCGAGGGGGTGTGAAGCATCAGGATGCCACTCTGCACCCCACAGCACAACGGCTGCTGCAGGTGCCCTTTAAAGCATCCTCTTGGCTCCCAGGGTTGCCATATTCAATCTGAAGCAACAAGTTTTCCCACTCTTCCCCAGTCTACACAGCAACCCTTGGAAACCAGTCATACTCAAAGTGTTAGCCTGTTGCTTTTCCTGCCACGCTTCCCTGTGTGCAGCTCAGTTTTGATTTTAATTGCAAAATATCCTGCAAACCAAATGTAGCTGGAATTGAAATTGAAAAGTAAAACCAGCTACCAACGAAAATCAAAGCACCGCACTACCAAAACTGAGTGAGATACACAAAGCAGGGAGCTTAAACAGGGAGGAGGGGATAAAACAGAAGTTACATTAAGAGCATATTTTCATTTGTAATAATCAGAGAGACTGGTAATGACACTGGAAGGTGAGCCATCCTCGGCCCAAGGAGACGTGGCTATTTCTGAAACCATCTGGCTGTCAGCTGCTCAAACACCATGTGAAGGTGAAGTGTAAACGGCTGCTGCATCACATCACCAGCTGCAGTCAGGCCAGAGCTGGGCTGGCCACAGCCCTCTGGGCAGGGCAAGGATGCTTCGTCCTCCACCTGCCAGAAGGGGAGGCGAAAAAAGTCCAGAAATCATCTGTAATATGGGGAGGAGGAGCAGTCTGTGGTTTATGGGGGTTTGGGTTTTTTCTTCTTTGTATGTACCATGTTTATTTAGGAAGAGGTTTATAAACCATTGCTTTCTCAAAAGCAGGCATCAAGTAATGGCTAGAGGAGAGCACGTCTTCTGCTTTTAAGAAAGCATTGCACAAAAACGGTCAGATCTATGTAATGGGCTGTTGAAACAGTGTAATGTCAGCTTCTTATGTTATCCTGGTTCCTCACGATTTTATTAATCAAAGAGCTGGAAGGAGATCAACTT